>NW_027461875.1:447500-656234 GCF_050947455.1 Rhinoderma darwinii
CACTATATGCAGGACACTTATATACATTATATGCGGGACACTTATATACATTATATGCAGGACACTTATATACATTATATGCGGGACACTTCTATACATTATATGCAGGACACTTATATACATTACATGCAGGACACTTATATACATTATATGCAGGACACTTATATACATTATATGCGGGACACTTATATACATTATATGCAGGACACTTATATACATTATATGCAGGACACTTATATACATTATATGCGGGACACTTATATACATTATATGCAGGACACTTATATACATTATATGTGGGACACTTATATACATTATATGCAGGACACTTATATACATTATATGCGGGACACTTATATACATTATATGCAGGACACTTCTATACATTATATGCGGGACACTTCTATACATTATATGCGGGACACTTATATACATTATATGCGGGACACTTATATACATTATATGCGGGACACTTATATACATTATATGCGGGACACTTATATACATTATATGCGGGACACTTCTATACATTATATGCAGGACACTTATATACATTATATGCGGGACACTTATATACATTATATGCAGGACACATATATACATTATATGCGGGACACTTATATACATTATATGCGGGACACTTCTATACATTATATGCGGGACACTTATATACATTATATGCAGGACACTTATATACATTATATGCAGGACACTTATATACATTATATGCAGGACACTTATATACATTATATGCGGGACACTTATATACATTATATGCGGGACACTTATATACATTATATGCGGGACACTTATATACATTATATGCAGGACACTTATATACAATATATGCAGGACACTTATATACATTATATGCAGGACACTTATATACATTATATGCAGGACACTTCTATACATTATATGCGGGACACTTCTATACATTATATGCGGGACACTTCTATACATTATATGCGGGACACTTATATACATTATATGCGGGACACTTATATACATTATATGCGGGACACTTATATACATTATATGCGGGACACTTATATACATTATATGCGGGACACTTATATACATTATATGCAGGGCACTTATATACATTATATGCGGGACACTTATATACATTATATGCGGGACACTTCTATACATTATATGCGGGACACTTCTATACATTATATGCAGGACACTTATATACATTATATGCAGGACACTTCTATACATTATATGCAGGACACTTATATACATTATATGCGGGACACTTATATACATTATATGCGGGACACTTATATACATTATATGCGGGACACTTATATACATTATATGCGGGACACTTATATACATTATATGCAGGACACTTCTATACATTATATGCAGGACACTTATATACATTATATGCAGGACACTTATATACATTATATGCGGGACACTTATATACATTATATGCGGGACACTTATATACATTATATGCAGGACACTTATATACATTATATGCAGGGCACTTATATACATTATATGCGGGACACTTATATACATTATATGCGGGGCACTTCTATACATTATATGCGGGATACTTATATACATTATATGCGGGACACTTATATACATTATATGCGGGACACTTATATACATTATATGCAGGACACTTATATACATTATATGCAGGACACTTCTATACATTATATGCAGGACACTTATATACATTATATGCAGGACACTTATATACATTATATGCGGGACACTTATATACATTATATGCGGGACACTTATATACATTATATGCAGGACACTTATATACATTATATGCAGGGCACTTATATACATTATATGCGGGACACTTATATACATTATATGCGGGGCACTTCTATACATTATATGCGGGATACTTATATACATTATATGCGGGACACTTCTATACATTATATGCGGGACACTTCTATACATTATATGCGGGACACTTCTATACATTATATGCGGGACACTTATATACATTATATGCGGGACACTTATATACATTATATGCGGGACACTTATATACATTATATGCGGGACACTTATATACATTATATGCAGGACACTTATATACATTATATGCAGGGCACTTATATACATTATATGCGGGACACTTATATACATTATATGCGGGACACTTCTATACATTATATGCGGGACACTTCTATACATTATATGCAGGACACTTATATACATTATATGCGGGACACTTATATACATTATATGCGGGACACTTATATACATTATATGCAGGACACTTCTATACGTTATATGCGGGACACTTATATACATTATATGCAGGACACTTATATACATTATATGCGGGACACTTATATACATTATATGCGGGACACTTATATACATTATATGCAGGACACTTATATACATTATATGCGGGACACTTATATACATTATATGCGGGACACTTATATACATTATATGCGGGACACTTATATACATTATATGCGGGACACTTATACATTATATGCGGGACACTTATATACATTATATGCGGGACACTTATATACATTATATGCGGGACACTTCTATACATTATATGCGGGACACTTCTATACATTATATGCGGGACACTTATATACATTATATGCGGGACACTTATATACATTATATGCAGGACACTTATATACATTATATGCGGGACACTTATATACATTATATGCAGGGCACTTATATACATTATATGCAGGACACTTCTATACATTATATGCGGGACACTTCTATACATTATATGCAGGACACTTATATACATTATATGCAGGACACTTATATACATTACATGCAGGACACTTATATACATTATATGCAGGACACTTATATACATTATATGCAGGACACTTATATACATTATATGCAGGACACTTATATACATTATATGCGGGACACTTATATACATTACATGCAGGACACTTATATACATTATATGCAGGACACTTATATACATTATATGCAGGACACTTATATACATTATATGCAGGACACTTATATACATTATATGCGGGACACTTATATACATTATATGCAGGACACTTATATACATTATATGCAGGACACTTATATACATTACATGCAGGACACTTATATACATTATATGCAGGACACTTATATACATTATATGCAGGACACATATACATTATATGCAGGACACTTATATACATTATATGCGGGACACTTATATACATTATATGCGGGACACTTCTATACATTATATGCGGGACACTTCTATACATTATATGCGGGACACTTCTATACATTATATGCGGGACATTTCTATACATTATATGCGGGACACTTATATACATTATATGCAGGACACTTCTATACATTATATGCGGGACACTTCCATACATTATATGCGGGACACTTATATACATTATATGCAGGACACTTATATACATTATATGCAGGACACTTATATACATTATATGCGGGACACTTATATACATTATATGCGGGACACTTATATACATTATATGCGGGACACTTATATACATTATATGCGGGACACTTCCATACATTATATGCGGGACACTGCTATACATTATATGCGGGACACTTCTATGCATTATATGCAGGACACTTCTATACATTATATGCGGGACACTTATATACATTATATGCGGGACACATATACATTATATGCAGGACACGTATATACATTATATGCAGGACACTTCTATACATTATATGCAGGACACTTATATACATTATATGCGGGACATTTCTATACATTATATGCGGGACACTTATATACATTATATGCGGGACACTTATATACATTATATGCGGGACACTTCCATACATTATATGCGGGACACTTATATACATTATATGCGGGACACTTATATACATTATATGCGGGACACTTATATACATTATATGCGGGACACTTCTATACATTATATGCAGGACACTTCTATACATTATATGCAGGACACTTATATACATTATATGCGGGACACTTATATACATTATATGCAGGGCACTTATATACATTATATGCGGGACACTTATATACATTATATGCAGGACACTTATATACATTATATGCGGGACACTTATATACATTATATGCGGGACACTTATATACATTATATGCGGGACACTTATATACATTATATGCGGGACACTTATATACATTATATGCGGGACACTTATATACATTATATGCGGGACACTTATATACATTATATGCGGGACACTTATATACATTATATGCGGGACACTTCTATACATTATATGCGGGACACTTATATACATTATATGCGGGACACTTATATACATTATATGCAGGACACTTATATACATTATATGCAGGACACTTCTATACATTATATGCGGGACACTTCTATGCATTATATGCAGGACACGTATATACATTATATGCAGGACACTTATATACATTACATGCAGGACACTTATATACATTATATGCAGGACACTTATATACATTACATGCAGGACACTTATATACATTATATGCGGGACACTTATATACATTATATGCAGGACACTTCTATACATTATATGCGGGACACTTCTATACATTATATTCGGGACACTTATATACAATATATGCAGGACACTTATATACATTATATGCAGGACACTTATATACATTATATGCAGGACACTTATATACATTATATGCGGGACACATATATACATTATATGCGGGACACTTATATACATTATATGCGGGACACTTCTATACATTATATGCGGGACACTTCTATACATTATATGCAGGACACTTATATACATTATATGCAGGACACTTCTATACATTATATGCGGGACACTTATATACATTATATGCGGGACACTTATATACATTATATGCAGGACACTTATATACATTATATGCGGGACACTTATATACATTATATGCAGGACACTTATATACATTATATGCGGGACACTTCTATACATTATATGCGGGACACTTCTATACATTATATGCAGGACACTTATATACATTATATGCGGGGCACTTCTATACATTATATGCGGGACACTTCTATACATTATATGCAGGACACTTATATACATTATATGCGGGACACTTATATACATTATATGCGGGACACTTATATACATTATATGCAGGACACTTCTATACGTTATATGCGGGACACTTATATACATTATATGCAGGACACTTATATACATTATATGCGGGACACTTATATACATTATATGCGGGACACTTATATACATTATATGCAGGACACTTATATACATTATATGCGGGACACTTATATACATTATATGCGGGGCACTTATATACATTATATGCAGGACACTTATATACATTATATGCAGGACACTTATATACATTATATGCAGGACACTTATATACATTATATGCGGGACACTTATATACATTATATGCGGGACACTTCTATACATTATATGCGGGACACTTCTATACATTATATGCGGGACACTTCTATACATTATATGCGGGACATTTCTATACATTATATGCGGGACACTTATATACATTATATGCAGGACACTTCTATACATTATATGCGGGACACTTCCATACATTATATGCGGGACACTTATATACATTATATGCAGGACACTTATATACATTATATGCAGGACACTTCTATACATTATATGCGGGACACTTATATACATTATATGCGGGACACTTATATACATTATATGCGGGACACTTCTATACATTATATGCAGGACACTTATATACATTATATGCAGGGCACTTATATACATTATATGCGGGACACTTATATACATTATATGCGGGACACTTATATACATTATATGCAGGACACTTATATACATTATATGCAGGACACTTATATACATTATATGCAGGACACTTATATACATTATATGCGGGACACTTATATACATTATATGCAGGACACTTATATACATTATATGCAGGACACTTATATACATTATATGCGGGACACTTATATACATTATATGCAGGGCACTTATATACATTATATGCGGGACACTTATATACATTATATGCAGGACACTTATATACATTATATGCGGGACACTTATATACGTTATATGCAGGGCACTTATATACATTATATGCAGGACACTTATATACATTATATGCCGGACACTTATATACATTATATGCGGGACACTTATATACATTATATGCGGGACACTTATATACATTATATGCGGGACACTTATATACATTATATGCAGGACACTTATATACATTATATGCAGGACACTTATATACATTATATGCGGGACACTTATATACATTATATGCAGGGCACTTATATACATTATATGCGGGACACTTATATACATTATATGCGGGACACTTATATACATTATATGCAGGGCACTTATATACATTATATGCAGGACACATATACATTATATGCAGGACACTTATATACATTATATGCGGGACACTTATATACATTATATGCGGGACACTTATATACATTATATGCGGGACACTTATATACATTATATGCGGGACACTTATATACATTATATGCAGGGCACTTATATACATTATATGCAGGACACTTATATACATTATATGCAGGACACTTATATACATTATATGCGGGACACTTATATACATTATATGCAGGACACTTATATACATTATATGCGGGACACTTCTATACATTATATGCGGGACACTTCTATACATTATATGCGGGACACTTATATACATTATATGCGGGACACTTCTATACATTATATGCGGGACACTTCTATACATTATATGCGGGACACTTATATACATTATATGCGGGACACTTATATGCATTATATGCGGGACACTTATATACATTATATGCGGGACACTTCTATACATTATATGCGGGACACTTATATACATTATATGCGGGACACTTATATACATTATATGCAGGACACTTCTATACATTATATGCAGGACACTTATATACATTATATGCGGGACACTTATATACATTATATGCGGGACACTTCTATACATTATATGCAGGACACTTATATACATTATATGCGGGACACTTATATACATTATATGCGGGACACTTATATACATTATATGCGGGACACTTATATACATTATATGCGGGACACTTATATACATTATATGCGGGACACTTATATACATTATATGCAGGGCACTTATATACATTATATGCGGGACACTTATATACATTATATGCAGGACACTTATATACATTATATGCGGGACACTTATATACATTATATGCAGGACACTTATATACATTATATGCGGGACACTTATATACATTATATGCAGGACACATATATACATTATATGCGGGACACTTCTATACATTATATGCGGGACACTTCTATACATTATATGCGGGACACTTCTATACATTATATGCGGGACACTTCTATACATTATATGCGGGACACTTATATACATTATATGCGGGACACTTATATACATTATATGCGGGACACTTATATACATTATATGCGGGACACTTCTATACATTATATGCGGGACACTTATATACATTATATGCGGGACACTTATATACATTATATGCGGGGCACTTCTTTGGACGTTTTTGGAGCCGTTTTCTCATAGACTCCAATGAAAACAGCTCCAAAAATGGACGTAAAAAACGCCGCGAAAAACGCGATTTGCTCAAAAAAACGTCTGAAAATCAGGGTCTGTTTTCCCTTGAAAACAGCTCGGTATTTTCAGACGTTTTTGGTCACTACGTGTGCACATACCCTTAGTCTAAATGGTCCAGCCGAACATAGCAAAAAAATAAAAGTTATCAGTATTACAAATATAAAACCTATACTTTTTTCTCCCCTGCGCCACAATACAAACTAGAGGTCAAGGAAAAATAATTTCCCTTCATGTAACTCTGCTTCCTGTCAACTGAAAAGTCATCCGCCAGAGGGAAAAATGTTTCCCCATTGTGGAGTACAAGAAAGTCTAGTTCCCAGGGGGGGCTTCTTGTACTCATCGGGGAACATTTTTCCTTCTGACAGATGATTTTTCCGTTAACAGGTGACAGAGTTCAATAGGGGGGGGGTGTTAGGGGGAGGAGGGGGAAAATATGGTCTGTTCACAGTTTGTGTTTTTTCCACCCCTGCCCTAGATTTCAATCCTATATCCGCCCCTGTGTGCAGAATATCACAAGTTCACAACAGAGCTCGCAGCGGAGAAGCGCACGCCCCTGCGGACCACGATACAGAGAGCGCATCTAACCAGTGAGTATGGCAACTCGGCACCTCTCCTCAGCCTCCACATGTTATTGGATGAGAGGAGGAGGAGGAGGGCGGACTGTGGCTGATAACATTCACTGCTGGTATATACTTATATCTGCGGTATATACACTGCTGCTATATATGGATCTGTGCGGTATATACACTGCTGCTATATATGGATCTGTGCGGTATATACACTGCTGCTATATATGGATCTGTGCGGTATATACACTGCTGCTATATATGGATCTGTGCGGTATATTCACTGCTGGTGTATATATTATATGTGTGGTATATACACTGCTGCTATATATGGATCTGTGCGGTATATACACTGCTGCTATATATGGATCTGTGCGGTATATACACTGCTGCTATATATGGATCTGTGCGGTATATTCACTGCTGCTATATATGGATCTGTGCGGTATATACACTGCTGCTATATATGGATCTGTGCGGTATATACACTGCTGCTATATATGGATCTGTGCGGTATATACACTGCTGCTATATATGGATATGTGCGGTATATACACTGCTGCTATATATGGATCTGTGCGGTATATACACTGCTGCTATATATGGATCTGTGCGGTATAGTCACTGCTGCTATATATGGATCTGTGCGGTATATACACTGCTGCTATATATGGATCTGTGCGGTATATTCACTGCTGCTATATATGGATCTGTGCTGTATATACACTGCTGCTATATATGGATCTGTGTGGTATAGTCACTGCTGCTATATATGGATCTGTGCGGTATATACACTGCTGCTATATATGGATCTGTGCGGTATATACACTGCTGCTATATATGGATCTGTGCGGTATATACACTGCTGCTATATATGGATCTGTGCGGTATATACACTGCTGCTATATATGGATCTGTGCGGTATATACACTGCTGCTATATATGGATCTGTGCGGTATATACACTGCTGCTATATATGGATCTGTGCGGTATATACACTGCTGCTATATATGGATCTGTGCGGTATATTCACTGCTGCTATATATGGATCTGTGCGGTATATTCACTGCTGCTATATATGGATCTGTGCGGTATATACACTCCTGCTATATATGGATCTGTGCGGTATAGTCACTGCTGCTATATATGGATCTGTGCGCTATATACACTGCTGCTATATATGGATCTGTGCGGTATATACACTGCTGCTATATATGGATCTGTGCGGTATATACACTGCTGCTATATATGGATCTGTGCGGTATATACACTGCTGCTATATATGGATCTGTGCGGTATATACACTGCTGCTATATATGGATCTGTGCGGTATATACACTGCTGCTATATATGGATCTGTGCGGTATATACACTGCTGCTATATATGGATCTGTGCGGTATATTCACTGCTGCTATATATGGATCTGTGTGGTATAGTCACTGCTGCTATATATGGATCTGTGCGGTATATACACTGCTGCTATATATGGATCTGTGCGGTATATACACTGCTGCTATATATGGATCTGTGCGGTATATACACTGCTGCTATATATGGATCTGTGCTGTATATACACTGCTGCTATATATGGATCTGTGCGGTATATACACTGCTGCTATATATGGATCTGTGCGGTATATACACTGCTGCTATATATGGATCTGTGTGGTATAGTCACTGCTGCTATATATGGATCTGTGCGGTATAGTCACTGCTGCTATATATGGATCTGTGCGGTATATACACTGCTGCTATATATGGATCTGTGCGGTATATACACTGCTGCTATATATGGATCTGTGCGGTATATACACTGCTGCTATATATGGATCTGTGCGGTATATACACTGCTGCTATATATGGATCTGTGCGGTATATACACTGCTGCTATATATGGATCTGTGCGGTATATACACTGCTGCTATATATTTATATGTGCGGTATATACACTGCTGCTATATATGGATCTGTGCGGTATATACACTGCTGCTATATATGGATCTGTGCGGTATATACACTGCTGCTATATATGGATCTGCGGTATATTCACTGCTGCTATATATGGATCTGTGCGGTATATACACTCCTGCTATATATGGATCTGTGCGGTATAGTCACTGCTGCTATATATGGATCTGTGCGGTATATACACTGCTGCTATATATGGATCTGTGCGGTATATACACTGCTGCTATATATGGATCTGTGCGGTATATACACTGCTGCTATATATGGATCTGTGCGGTATATACACTGCTGCTATATATGGATCTGTGCGGTATATACACTGCTGCTATATATGGATCTGTGCGGTATATACACTGCTGCTATATATGGATCTGTGCGGTATAGTCACTGCTGCTATATATGGATCTGTGCGGTATATACACTGCTGCTATATATGGATCTGTGCGGTATATACACTGCTGCTATATATGCAGACGTGGACAAAAAGCAAGTGCAGCATGCGTTACTATACTGACTGTAAAGTGCCGCATGTGTTACTATACTGACTGTAAAGTGCCGCATGTGTTACTATACTGACTGTAAAGAGCAGCGTGTGTTACTATACTGACTGTAAAGTGCCGCATGTGTTACTATACTGACTGTAAAGTGCAGCGTGTGTTACTATACTGACTGTAAAGTGCCGCATGTTTTACTATACTGACTGTAAAGTGCAGCGTGTGTTACTATACTGACTGTAAAGTGCCGCATGTGTTACTATACTGACTGTAAAGTGCAGCGTGTGTTACTATACTGACTGTAAAGTGCCGCATGTGTTACTATACTGACTGTAAAGTGCAGCGTGCGTTACTATACTGACTGTAAAGAGCAGCGTGTGTTACTATACTGACTGTAAAGTGCAGCATGTGTTACTATACTGACTGTAAAGTGCAGCATGTGTTACTATACTGACTGTAAAGTGCAGCGTGCGTTACTATACTGACTGTAAAGTGCAGCGTGCGTTACTATACTGACTGTAAAGTGCCGCGTGTGTTACTATACTGACTGTAAAGTGCAGCGTGCGTTACTATACTGACTGTAAAGTGCAGCGTGTGTTACTATACTGACTGTAAAGTGCAGCATGTGTTACTATACTGACTGTAAAGTGCAGCATGTGTTACTATACTGACTGTAAAGTGCAGCGTGCGTTACTATACTGACTGTAAAGTGCAGCGTGCGTTACTATACTGACTGTAAAGTGCAGCGTGCGTTACTATACTGACTGTAAAGTGCAGCATGCGTTACTATACTGACTGTAAAGAGCAGCATGCGTTACTATACTGACTGTAAAGTGCAGCGTGCGTTACTATACTGACTGTAAAGTGCCGCGTGCGTTACTATACTGACTGTAAAGTGCAGCGTGCGTTACTATACTGACTGTAAAGTGCCGCGTGTGTTACTATACTGACTGTAAAGTGCAGCGTGCGTTACTATACTGACTGTAAAGTGCAGCGTGTGTTACTATACTGACTGTAAAGTGCAGCATGTGTTACTATACTGACTGTAAAGTGCAGCGTGTGTTACTATACTGACTGTAAAGAGCAGCGTGTGTTACTATACTGACTGTAAAGTGCAGCGTGTGTTACTATACTGACTGTAAAGAGCAGCGTGTGTTACTATACTGACTGTAAAGTGCAGCGTGTGTTACTATACTGACTGTAAAGTGCAGCATGTGTTACTATACTGACTGTAAAGTGCAGCGTGTGTTACTATACTGACTGTAAAGAGCAGCATGTGTTACTATACTGACTGTAAAGAGCAGCGTGTGTTACTATACTGACTGTAAAGTGCAGCGTGTGTTACTATACTGACTGTAAAGTGCAGCATGTGTTACTATACTGACTGTAAAGTGCAGCGTGTGTTACTATACTGACTGTAAAGAGCAGCATGTGTTACTATACTGACTGTAAAGAGCAGCGTGTGTTACTATACTGACTGTAAAGTGCAGCGTGTGTTACTATACTGACTGTAAAGTGCAGCGTGCGTTACTATACTGACTGTAAAGTGCCGCGTGTGTTACTATACTGACTGTAAAGTGCAGCGTGCGTTACTATACTGACTGTAAAGTGCAGCGTGTGTTACTATACTGACTGTAAAGTGCAGCATGTGTTACTATACTGACTGTAAAGTGCAGCGTGTGTTACTATACTGACTGTAAAGAGCAGCGTGTGTTACTATACTGACTGTAAAGTGCAGCGTGTGTTACTATACTGACTGTAAAGAGCAGCGTGTGTTACTATACTGACTGTAAAGTGCAGCGTGTGTTACTATACTGACTGTAAAGTGCAGCATGTGTTACTATACTGACTGTAAAGTGCAGCGTGTGTTACTATACTGACTGTAAAGAGCAGCATGTGTTACTATACTGACTGTAAAGAGCAGCGTGTGTTACTATACTGACTGTAAATAGCAGCATGTGTTACTATACTGACTGTAAAGTGCCGCATGTGTTACTGTACTGACTGTAAAGTGCAGCATGTGTTACTATACTGACTGTAAAGAGCAGCATGTGTTACTATACTGACTGTAAAGAGCAGCATGTGTTACTATACTGACTGTAAAGAGCAGCGTGCGTTACTATACTGACTGTAAAGAGCAGCATGTGTTACTATACTGACTGTAAAGTGCAGCATGTGTTACTATACTGACTGTAAAGTGCAGCGTGTGTTACTATACTGACTGTAAAGAGCAGCGTGTGTTACTATACTGACTGTAAAGTGCAGCGTGTGTTACTATACTGACTGTAAAGAGCAGCGTGTGTTACTATACTGACTGTAAAGTGCAGCGTGTGTTACTATACTGACTGTAAAGTGCAGCATGTGTTACTATACTGACTGTAAAGTGCAGCGTGTGTTACTATACTGACTGTAAAGAGCAGCATGTGTTACTATACTGACTGTAAAGAGCAGCGTGTGTTACTATACTGACTGTAAAGTGCAGCGTGTGTTACTATACTGACTGTAAAGTGCAGCATGTGTTACTATACTGACTGTAAAGTGCAGCGTGTGTTACTATACTGACTGTAAAGTGCAGCGTGTGTTACTATACTGACTGTAAAGTGCCGCATGTGTTACTATACTGACTGTAAAGTGCAGCATGTGTTACTATACTGACTGTAAAGTGCAGCATGCGTTACTATACTGACTGTAAAGTGCCGCATGCGTTACTATACTGACTGTAAAGAGCAGCATGTGTTACTATACTGACTGTAAAGTGCAGCATGTGTTACTATACTGACTGTAAAGTGCAGCGTGTGTTACTATACTGACTGTAAAGTGCAGCATGTGTTACTATACTGACTGTAAAGTGCAGCGTGTGTTACTATACTGACTGTAAAGTGCAGCATGTGTTACTATACTGACTGTAAAGTGCAGCATGTGTTACTATACTGACTGTAAAGTGCAGCGTGTGTTACTATACTGACTGTAAAGTGCAGCATGTGTTACTATACTGACTGTAAAGTGCAGCGTGTGTTACTATACTGACTGTAAAGTGCAGCGTGTGTTACTATACTGACTGTAAAGAGCAGCATGTGTTACTATACTGACTGTAAAGTGCAGCGTGCGTTACTATACTGACTGTAAAGTGCAGCATGTGTTACTATACTGACTGTAAAGAGCAGCGTGTGTTACTATACTGACTGTAAAGTGCAGCGTGCGTTACTATACTGACTGTAAAGAGCAGCATGCGTTACTATACTGACTGTAAAGTGCCGCATGCGTTACTATACTGACTGTAAAGTGCAGCATGTGTTAGTTACTATACTGACTGTAAAGTGCAGCATGTGTTACTATACTGACTGTAAAGTGCAGCATGTGTTACTATACTGACTGTAAAGTGCAGCGTGTGTTACTATACTGACTGTAAAGTGCCGCATGTGTTACTATACTGACTGTAAAGTGCAGCGTGTGTTACTATACTGACTGTAAAGTGCCGCATGTGTTACTATACTGACTGTATAGAGCAGCATGTGTTACTATACTGACTGTAAAGTGCAGCATGTGTTACTATACTGACTGTAAAGTGCAGCGTGTGTTACTATACTGACTGTAAAGTGCCGCATGTGTTACTATACTGACTGTAAAGAGCAGCGTGCGTTACTATACTGACTGTAAAGAGCAGCATGTGTTACTATACTGACTGTAAAGTGCAGCGTGTGTTACTATACTGACTGTAAAGTGCAGCGTGCGTTACTATACTGACTGTAAAGAGCAGCATGTGTTACTATACTGACTGTAAAGAGCAGCATGTGTTACTATACTGACTGTAAAGTGCCGCATGTGTTACTATACTGACTGTAAAGTGCAGCATGTGTTACTGTACTGACTGTAAAGTGCAGCATGTGTTACTATACTGACTGTAAAGAGCAGCATGTGTTACTATACTGACTGTAAAGAGCAGCATGTGTTACTATACTGACTGTAAAGAGCAGCGTGCGTTACTATACTGACTGTAAAGAGCAGCATGTGTTACTATACTGACTGTAAAGTGCAGCATGTGTTACTATACTGACTGTAAAGTGCAGCGTGTGTTACTATACTGACTGTAAAGTGCAGCATGTGTTACTATACTGACTGTAAAGTGCAGCATGTGTTACTGTACTGACTGTAAAGTGCAGCATGTGTTACTATACTGACTGTAAAGAGCAGCATGTGTTACTATACTGACTGTAAAGAGCAGCATGTGTTACTATACTGACTGTAAAGAGCAGCGTGCGTTACTATACTGACTGTAAAGAGCAGCATGTGTTACTATACTGACTGTAAAGTGCAGCATGTGTTACTATACTGACTGTAAAGAGCAGCGTGTGTTACTATACTGACTGTAAAGTGCAGCGTGTGTTACTATACTGACTGTAAAGAGCAGCATGTGTTACTATACTGACTGTAAAGAGCAGCGTGCGTTACTATACTGACTGTAAAGAGCAGCGTGCGTTACTATACTGACTGTAAAGTGCAGTGTGTGTTACTATACTGACTGTAAAATGCAGCATGTGTTACTATACTGACTGTAAAGTGCCGCATGTGTTACTATACTGACTGTAAAGAGCAGCGTGTGTTACTATACTGACTGTAAAGAGCAGCGTGTGTTACTATACTGACTGTAAAGAGCAGCGTGTGTTACTATACTGACTGTAAAGAGCAGCGTGTGTTACTATACTGACTGTAAAGTGCCGCATGTGTTACTATACTGACTGTAAAGTGCAGCATGTGTTACTATACTGACTGTAAAGAGCAGCATGTGTTACTATACTGACTGTAAAGAGCAGCATGTGTTACTATACTGACTGTAAAGTGCAGCATGTGTTACTATACTGACTGTAAAGAGCAGCATGTGTTACTATACTGACTGTAAAGAGCAGCGTGTGTTACTATACTGACTGTAAAGTGCTGCGTGTGTTACTATACTGACTGTAAAGTGCCGCATGTGTTACTATACTGACTGTAAAGTGCAGCGTGCGTTACTATACTGACTGTAAAGTGCAGCATGTGTTACTATACTGACTGTAAAGTGCAGCATGTGTTACTATACTGACTGTAAAGTGCAGCATGTGTTACTATACTGACTGTAAAGAGCAGCGTGTGTTACTATACTGACTGTAAAGAGCAGCATGTGTTACTATACTGACTGTAAAGTGCAGCATGTGTTACTATACTGACTGTAAAGTGCAGCGTGTGTCACTATACTGACTGTAAAGTGCAGCGTGTGTTACTATACTGACTGTAAAGAGCAGCATGCGTTACTATACTGACTGTAAAGTGCAGCGTGTGTTACTATACTGACTGTAAAGTGCAGTGTGTGTTACTATACTGACTGTAAAGTGCAGCGTGTGTTACTATACTGACTGTAAAGTGCAGCGTGTGTTACTATACTGACTGTAAAGAGCAGCATGTGTTACTATACTGACTGTAAAGAGCAGCGTGTGTTACTATACTGACTGTAAAGAGCAGCATGTGTTACTATACTGACTGTAAAGAGCAGCGTGTGTTACTATACTGACTGTAAAGAGCAGCGTGTGTTACTATACTGACTGTAAAGAGCAGCATGTGTTACTATACTGACTGTAAAGTGCCGCATGTGTTACTATACTGACTGTAAAGTGCAGCATGTGTTACTATACTGACTGTAAAGAGCAGCATGTGTTACTATACTGACTGTAAAGAGCAGCATGTGTTACTATACTGACTGTAAAGTGCAGCATGTGTTACTATACTGACTGTAAAGTGCAGCGTGTGTTACTATACTGACTGTAAAGTGCAGCATGTGTTACTATACTGACTGTAAAGTGCAGCGTGTGTTACTATACTGACTGTAAAGTGCAGCGTGTGTTACTATACTGACTGTAAAGAGCAGCATGTGTTACTATACTGACTGTAAAGAGCAGCATGTGTTACTATACTGACTGTAAAGAGCAGCATGTGTTACTATACTGACTGTAAAGAGCAGCGTGTGTTACTATACTGACTGTAAAGAGCAGCGTGTGTTACTATACTGACTGTAAAGAGCAGCATGTGTTACTATACACTGACTGTAAAGAGCAGCATGTGTTACTATACTGACTGTAAAGTGCCGCATGTGTTACTATACTGACTGTAAAGTGCCGCATGTGTTACTATACTGACTGTAAAGAGCAGCATGTGTTACTATACTGACTGTAAAGTGCAGCATGTGTTACTATACTGACTGTAAAGAGCAGCATGTGTTACTATACTGACTGTAAAGAGCAGCATGTGTTACTATACTGACTGTAAAGAGCAGCGTGTGTTACTATACTGACTGTAAAGTGCCGCATGTGTTACTATACTGACTGTAAAGTGCTGCATGTGTTACTATACTGACTGTATAGAGCAGCATGTGTTACTATACTGACTGTAAAGAGCAGCATGTGTTACTATACTGACTGTGAAGAGCAGCATGTGTTACTATACTGACTGTAAAGAGCAGCATGTGTTACTATACTGACTGTAAAGTGCCGCATGTGTTACTATACTGACTGTAAAGTGCAGCATGTGTTACTATACTGACTGTAAAGAGCAGCATGTGTTACTATACTGACTGTAAAGAGCAGCGTGTGTTACTATACTGACTGTAAAGTGCAGCGTGTGTTACTATACTGACTGTAAAGTGCAGCATGTGTTACTATACTGACTGTAAAGTGCAGCGTGTGTTACTATACTGACTGTAAAGTGCAGCGTGCGTTACTATACTGACTGTAAAGAGCAGCGTGTGTTACTATACTGACTGTAAAGTGCAGCGTGTGTTACTATACTGACTGTAAAGAGCAGCGTGTGTTACTATACTGACTGTAAAGTGCAGCATGTGTTACTATACTGACTGTAAAGTGCAGCATGTGTTACTATACTGACTGTAAAGTGCCGCATGTGTTACTATACTGACTGTAAAGTGCAGCATGTGTTACTATACTGACTGTAAAGTGCCGCATGTGTTACTATACTGACTGTAAAGTGCAGCATGTGTTACTATACTGACTGTAAAGTGCAGCGTGTGTTACTATACTGACTGTAAAGTGCAGCGTGCGTTACTATACTGACTGTAAAGAGCAGCGTGTGTTACTATACTGACTGTAAAGTGCAGCGTGTGTTACTATACTGACTGTAAAGTGCAGCATGTGTTACTATACTGACTGTAAAGAGCAGCATGTGTTACTATACTGACTGTAAAGTGCAGCGTGTGTTACTATACTGACTGTAAAGTGCAGCATGTGTTACTATACTGACTGTAAAGTGCCGCATGTGTTACTATACTGACTGTAAAGTGCCGCATGTGTTACTATACTGACTGTAAAGAGCAGCGTGCGTTACTATACTGACTGTAAAATGCAGCGTGCGTTACTATACTGACTGTAAAGTGCCGCATGTGTTACTATACTGACTGTAAAGTGCAGCGTGTGTTACTATACTGACTGTAAAGTTCAGCATGTGTTACTATACTGACTGTAAAGTGCAGCGTGCGTTACTATACTGACTGTAAAGTGCAGCGTGTGTTACTATACTGACTGTAAAGTGCCGCGTGTGTTACTATACTGACTGTAAAGAGCAGCGTGCGTTACTATACTGACTGTAAAGAGCAGCATGTGTTACTATACTGACTGTAAAGAGCAGCATGTGTTACTATACTGACTGTAAAGAGCAGCATGTGTTACTATACTGACTGTAAAGTGCCGCATGTGTTACTATACTGACTGTAAAGAGCAGCGTGTGTTACTATACTGACTGTAAAGTGCCGCATGTGTTACTATACTGACTGTAAATAGCAGCATGTGTTACTATACTGACTGTAAAGTGCTGCATGCGTTACTATACTGACTGTAAAGAGCAGCGTGTGTTACTATACTGACTGTAAAGAGCAGCGTGTGTTACTATACTGACTGTAAAGAGCAGCATGTGTTACTATACTGACTGTAAAGTGCTGCATGCGTTACTATACTGACTGTAAAGAGCAGCGTGTGTTACTATACTGACTGTAAAGAGCAGCGTGTGTTACTATACTGACTGTAAAGAGCAGCATGTGTTACTATACTGACTGTAAAGTGCCGCATGTGTTACTATACTGACTGTAAAGTGCAGCATGTGTTACTATACTGACTGTAAAGAGCAGCATATGTTACTATACTGACTGTAAAGTGCAGCATGTGTTACTATACTGACTGTAAAGTGCAGCATGTGTTACTATACTGACTGTAAAGTGCAGCGTGTGTTACTATACTGACTGTAAAGAGCAGCATGTGTTACTATACTGACTGTAAAGTGCAGCATGTGTTACTATACTGACTGTAAAGTGCAGCGTGTGTTACTATACTGACTGTAAAGAGCAGCATGTGTTACTATACTGACTGTAAAGTGCAGCATGTGTTACTATACTGACTGTAAAGTGCAGCATGTGTTACTATACTGACTGTAAAGAGCAGCGTGTGTTACTATACTGACTGTAAAGAGCAGCATGTGTTACTATACTGACTGTAAAGTGCAGCATGTGTTACTATACTGACTGTAAAGTGCAGCGTGTGTTACTATACTGACTGTAAAGAGCAGCGTGTGTTACTATACTGACTGTAAAGTGCCGCATGTGTTACTATACTGACTGTAAAGAGCAGCATGTGTTACTATACTGACTGTAAAGAGCAGCATGTGTTACTATACTGACTGTAAAGAGCAGCATGTGTTACTATACTGACTGTAAAGTGCTGCATGTGTTACTATACTGACTGTAAAGAGCAGCATGTGTTACTATACTGACTGTAAAGAGCAGCATGTGTTACTATACTGACTGTAAAGAGCAGCATGTGTTACTATACTGACTGTAAAGAGCAGCATGTGTTACTATACTGACTGTAAAGTGCCGCATGTGTTACTATACTGACTGTAAAGTGCAGCATGTGTTACTATACTGACTGTAAAGAGCAGCATGTGTTACTATACTGACTGTAAAGAGCAGCGTGTGTTACTATACTGACTGTAAAGTGCAGCGTGTGTTACTATACTGACTGTAAAGTGCAGCGTGTGTTACTATACTGACTGTAAAGTGCAGCATGTGTTACTATACTGACTGTAAAGTGCAGCGTGTGTTACTATACTGACTGTAAAGTGCAGCGTGTGTTACTATACTGACTGTAAAGTGCAGCATGTGTTACTATACTGACTGTAAAGTGCCGCATGTGTTACTATACTGACTGTAAAGTGCAGCGTGTGTTACTATACTGACTGTAAAGAGCAGCGTGTGTTACTATACTGACTGTAAAGTGCAGCGTACGTTACTATACTGACTGTAAAGAGCAGCGTGTGTTACTATACTGACTGTAAAGTGCAGCGTGTGTTACTATACTGACTGTAAAGTGCCGCATGTGTTACTATACTGACTGTAAAGTGCAGCATGTGTTACTATACTGACTGTAAAGTGCCGCATGTGTTACTATACTGACTGTAAAGTGCAGCATGTGTTACTATACTGACTGTAAAGTGCAGCGTGTGTTACTATACTGACTGTAAAGTGCAGCGTGCGTTACTATACTGACTGTAAAGAGCAGCGTGTGTTACTATACTGACTGTAAAGTGCAGCGTGTGTTACTATACTGACTGTAAAGTGCAGCGTGTGTTACTATACTGACTGTAAAGTGCAGCGTGTGTTACTATACTGACTGTAAAGTGCAGCATGTGTTACTATACTGACTGTAAAGTGCAGCGTGTGTTACTATACTGACTGTAAAGAGCAGCGTGCGTTACTATACTGACTGTAAAGAGCAGCGTGCGTTACTATACTGACTGTAAAATGCAGCGTGCGTTACTATACTGACTGTAAAGTGCCGCATGTGTTACTATACTGACTGTAAAGTGCCGCATGTGTTACTATACTGACTGTAAAGTGCAGCATGTGTTACTATACTGACTGTAAAGAGCAGCGTGTGTTACTATACTGACTGTAAAGTGCAGCGTGTGTTACTATACTGACTGTAAAGTGCAGCATGTGTTACTATACTGACTGTAAAGTGCCGCATGTGTTACTATACTGACTGTAAAGTGCCGCATGTGTTACTATACTGACTGTAAAGAGCAGCGTGCGTTACTATACTGACTGTAAAATGCAGCGTGCGTTACTATACTGACTGTAAAGTGCCGCATGTGTTACTATACTGACTGTAAAGTGCCGCATGTGTTACTATACTGACTGTAAAGTGCAGCATGTGTTACTATACTGACTGTAAAGAGCAGCGTGTGTTACTATACTGACTGTAAAGTGCCGCATGTGTTACTATACTGACTGTAAAGTGCAGCGTGTGTTACTATACTGACTGTAAAGTTCAGCATGTGTTACTATACTGACTGTAAAGTGCAGCGTGCGTTACTATACTGACTGTAAAGTGCAGCGTGTGTTACTATACTGACTGTAAAGTGCCGCGTGTGTTACTATACTGACTGTAAAGAGCAGCGTGTGTTACTATACTGACTGTAAAGAGCAGCGTGTGTTACTATACTGACTGTAAAGTGCAGCGTGTGTTACTATACTGACTGTAAAGTGCAGCGTGTGTTACTATACTGACTGTAAAGAGCAGCATGTGTTACTATACTGACTGTAAAGAGCAGCGTGCGTTACTATACTGACTGTAAAGAGCAGCGTGCATTACTATACTGACTGTAAAGTGCCGCATGTGTTACTATACTGACTGTAAAGAGCAGCGTGTGTTACTATACTGACTGTAAAGAGCAGCGTGTGTTACTATACTGACTGTAAAGAGCAGCGTGTGTTACTATACTGACTGTAAAGAGCAGCGTGTGTTACTATACTGACTGTAAAGTGCCGCGTGCGTTACTATACTGACTGTAAAGTGCAGCGTGTGTTACTATACTGACTGTAAAGTGCCGCGTGTGTTACTATACTGACTGTAAAGAGCAGCGTGCGTTACTATACTGACTGTAAAGAGCAGCATGTGTTACTATACTGACTGTAAAGAGCAGCATGTGTTACTATACTGACTGTAAAGAGCAGCATGTGTTACTATACTGACTGTAAAGTGCCGCATGTGTTACTATACTGACTGTAAAGAGCAGCGTGTGTTACTATACTGACTGTAAATAGCAGCATGTGTTACTATACTGACTGTAAAGAGCAGCGTGCGTTACTATACTGACTGTAAATAGCAGCATGTGTTACTATACTGACTGTAAATAGCAGCATGTGTTACTATACTGACTGTAAATAGCAGCATGTGTTACTATACTGACTGTAAAGTGCAGCGTGTGTTACTATACTGACTGTAAAGTGCTGCATGCGTTACTATACTGACTGTAAAGTGCTGCATGCGTTACTATACTGACTGTAAAGAGCAGCGTGTGTTACTATACTGACTGTAAAGAGCAGCGTGTGTTACTATACTGACTGTAAAGAGCAGCATGTGTTACTATACTGACTGTAAAGTCCCGCATGTGTTACTATACTGACTGTAAAGTGCAGCATGTGTTACTATACTGACTGTAAAGAGCAGCATGTGTTACTATACTGACTGTAAAGTGCAGCATGTGTTACTATACTGACTGTAAAGTGCAGCGTGTGTTACTATACTGACTGTAAAGAGCAGCGTGTGTTACTATACTGACTGTAAAGTGCCGCATGTGTTACTATACTGACTGTAAAGAGCAGCATGTGTTACTATACTGACTGTAAAGAGCAGCATGTGTTACTATACTGACTGTAAAGAGCAGCATGTGTTACTATACTGACTGTAAAGTGCTGCATGTGTTACTATACTGACTGTAAAGAGCAGCATGTGTTACTATACTGACTGTAAAGAGCAGCATGTGTTACTATACTGACTGTAAAGAGCAGCATGTGTTACTATACTGACTGTAAAGAGCAGCATGTGTTACTATACTGACTGTAAAGTGCCGCATGTGTTACTATACTGACTGTAAAGTGCAGCATGTGTTACTATACTGACTGTAAAGAGCAGCATGTGTTACTATACTGACTGTAAAGAGCAGCGTGTGTTACTATACTGACTGTAAAGTGCAGCGTGTGTTACTATACTGACTGTAAAGTGCAGCGTGTGTTACTATACTGACTGTAAAGTGCAGCGTACGTTACTATACTGACTGTAAAGAGCAGCGTGTGTTACTATACTGACTGTAAAGTGCAGCGTGTGTTACTATACTGACTGTAAAGTGCAGCATGTGTTACTATACTGACTGTAAAGTGCCGCATGTGTTACTATACTGACTGTAAAGTGCAGCATGTGTTACTATACTGACTGTAAAGAGCAGCGTGTGTTACTATACTGACTGTAAAGTGCAGCGTACGTTACTATACTGACTGTAAAGAGCAGCGTGTGTTACTATACTGACTGTAAAGTGCAGCGTGTGTTACTATACTGACTGTAAAGTGCCGCATGTGTTACTATACTGACTGTAAAGTGCAGCATGTGTTACTATACTGACTGTAAAGTGCCGCATGTGTTACTATACTGACTGTAAAGTGCAGCATGTGTTACTATACTGACTGTAAAGTGCAGCGTGTGTTACTATACTGACTGTAAAGTGCAGCGTGCGTTACTATACTGACTGTAAAGTGCAGCGTGCGTTACTATACTGACTGTAAAGAGCAGCGTGTGTTACTATACTGACTGTAAAGTGCAGCGTGTGTTACTATACTGACTGTAAAGTGCAGCGTGTGTTACTATACTGACTGTAAAGTGCAGCGTGTGTTACTATACTGACTGTAAAGTGCAGCATGTGTTACTATACTGACTGTAAAGTGCAGCGTGTGTTACTATACTGACTGTAAAGAGCAGCGTGCGTTACTATACTGACTGTAAAGTGCAGCATGTGTTACTATACTGACTGTAAAGAGCAGCATGTGTTACTATACTGACTGTAAAGTGCAGCGTGTGTTACTATACTGACTGTAAAGTGCAGCATGTGTTACTATACTGACTGTAAAGTGCAGCATGTGTTACTATACTGACTGTAAATAGCAGCATGTGTTACTATACTGACTGTAAAGTGCAGCATGTGTTACTATACTGACTGTAAAGTGCCGCATGTGTTACTATACTGACTGTAAAGTGCCGCATGTGTTACTATACTGACTGTAAAGAGCAGCGTGCGTTACTATACTGACTGTAAAATGCAGCGTGCGTTACTATACTGACTGTAAAGTGCCGCATGTGTTACTATACTGACTGTAAAGAGCAGCGTGTGTTACTATACTGACTGTGAAGTGCCGCATGTGTTACTATACTGACTGTAAAGTGCAGCATGTGTTACTATACTGACTGTAAAGAGCAGCATGTGTTACTATACTGACTGTAAAGAGCAGCATGTGTTACTATACTGACTGTAAAGTGCAGCATGTGTTACTATACTGACTGTAAAGTGCAGCGTGTGTTACTATACTGACTGTAAAGTGCCGCATGTGTTACTATACTGACTGTAAAGAGCAGCATGTGTTACTATACTGACTGTAAAGAGCAGCATGTGTTACTATACTGACTGTAAAGAGCAGCATGTGTTACTATACTGACTGTAAAGTGCTGCATGTGTTACTATACTGACTGTAAAGAGCAGCATGTGTTACTATACTGACTGTAAAGAGCAGCATGTGTTACTATACTGACTGTAAAGAGCAGCATGTGTTACTATACTGACTGTAAAGAGCAGCATGTGTTACTATACTGACTGTAAAGAGCAGCATGTGTTACTATACTGACTGTAAAGAGCAGCATGTGTTACTATACTGACTGTAAAGTGCTGCATGTGTTACTATACTGACTGTAAAGAGCAGCATGTGTTACTATACTGACTGTAAAGAGCAGCATGTGTTACTATACTGACTGTAAAGAGCAGCATGTGTTACTATACTGACTGTAAAGAGCAGCATGTGTTACTATACTGACTGTAAAGTGCCGCATGTGTTACTATACTGACTGTAAAGTGCAGCATGTGTTACTATACTGACTGTAAAGAGCAGCATGTGTTACTATACTGACTGTAAAGAGCAGCGTGTGTTACTATACTGACTGTAAAGTGCAGCGTGTGTTACTATACTGACTGTAAAGTGCAGCGTGTGTTACTATACTGACTGTAAAGTGCAGCGTACGTTACTATACTGACTGTAAAGAGCAGCGTGTGTTACTATACTGACTGTAAAGTGCAGCGTGTGTTACTATACTGACTGTAAAGTGCAGCATGTGTTACTATACTGACTGTAAAGTGCCGCATGTGTTACTATACTGACTGTAAAGTGCAGCATGTGTTACTATACTGACTGTAAAGAGCAGCGTGTGTTACTATACTGACTGTAAAGTGCAGCGTACGTTACTATACTGACTGTAAAGAGCAGCGTGTGTTACTATACTGACTGTAAAGTGCAGCGTGTGTTACTATACTGACTGTAAAGTGCCGCATGTGTTACTATACTGACTGTAAAGTGCAGCATGTGTTACTATACTGACTGTAAAGTGCCGCATGTGTTACTATACTGACTGTAAAGTGCAGCATGTGTTACTATACTGACTGTAAAGTGCAGCGTGTGTTACTATACTGACTGTAAAGTGCAGCGTGCGTTACTATACTGACTGTAAAGAGCAGCGTGTGTTACTATACTGACTGTAAAGTGCAGCGTGTGTTACTATACTGACTGTAAAGTGCAGCGTGTGTTACTATACTGACTGTAAAGTGCAGCGTGTGTTACTATACTGACTGTAAAGTGCAGCGTGTGTTACTATACTGACTGTAAAGTGCAGCGTGTGTTACTATACTGACTGTAAAGAGCAGCGTGCGTTACTATACTGACTGTAAAGTGCAGCATGTGTTACTATACTGACTGTAAAGAGCAGCATGTGTTACTATACTGACTGTAAAGTGCAGCGTGTGTTACTATACTGACTGTAAAGTGCAGCATGTGTTACTATACTGACTGTAAATAGCAGCATGTGTTACTATACTGACTGTAAAGTGCAGCGTGTGTTACTATACTGACTGTAAAGTGCAGCATGTGTTACTATACTGACTGTAAAGTGCCGCATGTGTTACTATACTGACTGTAAAGTGCCGCATGTGTTACTATACTGACTGTAAAGAGCAGCGTGCGTTACTATACTGACTGTAAAATGCAGCGTGCGTTACTATACTGACTGTAAAGTGCCGCGTGCGTTACTATACTGACTGTAAAGAGCAGCGTGTGTTACTATACTGACTGTAAAGTGCCGCATGTGTTACTATACTGACTGTAAAGTGCAGCGTGTGTTACTATACTGACTGTAAAGTTCAGCATGTGTTACTATACTGACTGTAAAGTGCAGCGTGCGTTACTATACTGACTGTAAAGTGCAGCGTGCGTTACTATACTGACTGTAAAGTGCCGCGTGTGTTACTATACTGACTGTAAAGAGCAGCGTGTGTTACTATACTGACTGTAAAGAGCAGCGTGTGTTACTATACTGACTGTAAAGTGCAGCGTGTGTTACTATACTGACTGTAAAGTGCAGCGTGTGTTACTATACTGACTGTAAAGAGCAGCATGTGTTACTATACTGACTGTAAAGAGCAGCGTGCGTTACTATACTGACTGTAAAGAGCAGCGTGCGTTACTATACTGACTGTAAAGTGCCGCATGCGTTACTATACTGACTGTAAAGAGCAGCGTGTGTTACTATACTGACTGTAAAGAGCAGCGTGTGTTACTATACTGACTGTAAAGAGCAGCGTGTGTTACTATACTGACTGTAAAGAGCAGCGTGTGTTACTATACTGACTGTAAAGTGCCGCGTGTGTTACTATACTGACTGTAAAGTGCAGCATGTGTTACTATACTGACTGTAAAGAGCAGCATGTGTTACTATACTGACTGTAAAGAGCAGCATGTGTTACTATACTGACTGTAAAGAGCAGCATGTGTTACTATACTGACTGTAAAGAGCAGCATGTGTTACTATACTGACTGTAAAGAGCAGCGTGTGTTACTATACTGACTGTAAAGAGCAGCGTGCGTTACTATACTGACTGTAAAGTGCAGCATGTGTTACTATACTGACTGTAAAGAGCAGCATGTGTTACTATACTGACTGTAAAGAGCAGCATGTGTTACTATACTGACTGTAAAGAGCAGCGTGTGTTACTATACTGACTGTAAAGTGCCGCATGTGTTACTATACTGACTGTAAAGTGCAGCATGTGTTACTATACTGACTGTAAAGAGCAGCATGTGTTACTATACTGACTGTAAAGAGCAGCATGTGTTACTATACTGACTGTAAAGTGCAGCATGCGTTACTATACTGACTGTAAAGAGCAGCATGCGTTACTATACTGACTGTAAAGAGCAGCATGTGTTACTATACTGACTGTAAAGAGCAGCGTGTGTTACTATACTGACTGTAAAGTGCAGTGTGTGTTACTATACTGACTGTAAAGTACAGCATGTGTTACTATACTGACTGTAAAGAGCAGCATGTGTTACTATACTGACTGTAAAGAGAAGCATGTGTTACTATACTGACTGTAAAGTGCAGCATGTGTTACTATACTGACTGTAAAGAGCAGCATGTGTTACTATACTGACTGTAAAGTGCCGCATGTGTTACTATACTGACTGTAAAGTGCAGCATGTGTTACTATACTGACTGTAAAGAGCAGCATGTGTTACTATACTGACTGTAAAGAGCAGCATGTGTTACTATACTGACTGTAAAGAGCAGCATGTGTTACTATACTGACTGTAAAGAGCAGCGTGTGTTACTATACTGACTGTAAAGTGCAGCATGTGTTACTATACTGACTGTAAAGTGCAGCATGTGTTACTATACTGACTGTAAAGTGCAGCATGTGTTACTATACTGACTGTAAAGAGCAGCATGTGTTACTATACTGACTGTAAAGAGCAGCATGTGTTACTATACTGACTGTAAAGAGCAGCATGTGTTACTATACTGACTGTAAAGTGCCGCATGTGTTACTATACTGACTGTAAAGTGCAGCATGTGTTACTATACTGACTGTAAAGAGCAGCATGTGTTACTATACTGACTGTAAAGAGCAGCGTGTGTTACTATACTGACTGTAAAGTGCAGCGTGTGTTACTATACTGACTGTAAAGTGCAGCGTGTGTTACTATACTGACTGTAAAGTGCAGCGTGTGTTACTATACTGACTGTAAAGTGCAGCGTGCGTTACTATACTGACTGTAAAGAGCAGCGTGTGTTACTATACTGACTGTAAAGTGCAGCGTGTGTTACTATACTGACTGTAAAGTGCAGCATGTGTTACTATACTGACTGTAAAGTGCCGCATGTGTTACTATACTGACTGTAAAGTGCAGCATGTGTTACTATACTGACTGTAAAGTGCCGCATGTGTTACTATACTGACTGTAAAGTGCAGCGTGCGTTACTATACTGACTGTAAAGAGCAGCGTGTGTTACTATACTGACTGTAAAGTGCAGCGTGTGTTACTATACTGACTGTAAAGTGCAGTATGTGTTACTATACTGACTGTAAAGTGCAGCATGTGTTACTATACTGACTGTAAAGAGCAGCATGTGTTACTATACTGACTGTAAAGTGCAGCGTGTGTTACTATACTGACTGTAAAGTGCAGCATGTGTTACTATACTGACTGTAAATAGCAGCATGTGTTACTATACTGACTGTAAAGTGCAGCGTGTGTTACTATACTGACTGTAAAGTGCAGCATGTGTTACTATACTGACTGTAAAGTGCCGCATGTGTTACTATACTGACTGTAAAGTGCAGCATGTGTTACTATACTGACTGTAAAGTGCCGCATGTGTTACTATACTGACTGTAAAGTGCCGCATGTGTTACTATACTGACTGTAAAGTGCAGCATGTGTTACTATACTGACTGTAAAGTGCCGCATGTGTTACTATACTGACTGTAAAGTGCAGCATGTGTTACTATACTGACTGTAAAGTGCAGCGTGTGTTACTATACTGACTGTAAAGTGCAGCATGTGTTACTATACTGACTGTAAATAGCAGCATGTGTTACTATACTGACTGTAAAGTGCAGCGTGTGTTACTATACTGACTGTAAAGTGCAGCATGTGTTACTATACTGACTGTAAAGTGCCGCATGTGTTACTATACTGACTGTAAAGTGCAGCATGTGTTACTATACTGACTGTAAAGTGCAGCATGTGTTACTATACTGACTGTAAAGAGCAGCATGTGTTACTATACTGACTGTAAAGAGCAGCATGTGTTACTATACTGACTGTAAAGTGCCGCATGTGTTACTATACTGACTGTAAAGTGCAGCATGTGTTACTATACTGACTGTAAAGAGCAGCATGTGTTACTATACTGACTGTAAAGAGCAGCGTGCGTTACTATACTGACTGTAAAGAGCAGCATGTGTTACTATACTGACTGTAAAGTGCAGCATGTGTTACTATACTGACTGTAAAGTGCAGCGTGTGTTACTATACTGACTGTAAAGTGCAGCATGTTTTACTATACTGACTGTAAAGTGCAGCGTGTGTTACTATACTGACTGTAAAGTGCAGCGTGTGTTACTATACTGACTGTAAAGAGCAGCATGTGTTACTATACCGACTGTAAAGAGCAGCATGTGTTACTATACTGACTGTAAAGAGCAGCATATGTTACTATACTGACTGTAAAGAGCAGCGTGTGTTACTATACTGACTGTAAAGAGCAGCGTGTGTTACTATACTGACTGTAAAGAGCAGCATGTGTTACTATACTGACTGTAAAGTGCCGCATGTGTTACTATACTGACTGTAAAGTGCAGCATGTGTTACTATACTGACTGTAAAGAGCAGCATGTGTTACTATACTGACTGTAAAGAGCAGCATGTGTTACTATACTGACTGTAAAGTGCAGCATGTGTTACTATACTGACTGTAAAGTGCAGCGTGTGTTACTATACTGACTGTAAAGTGCAGCATGTGTTACTATACTGACTGTAAAGTGCAGCGTGTGTTACTATACTGACTGTAAAGTGCGTGTGTTACTATACTGACTGTAAAGTGCAGCATGTGTTACTATACTGACTGTAAAGAGCAGCCTGTGTTACTATACTGACTGTAAAGAGCAGCATGTGTTACTATACTGACTGTAAAGAGCAGCGTGTGTTACTATACTGACTGTAAAGAGCAGCGTGTGTTACTATACTGACTGTAAAGAGCAGCATGTGTTACTATACTGACTGTAAAGTGCCGCATGTGTTACTATACTGACTGTAAAGTGCAGCATGTGTTACTATACTGACTGTAAAGAGCAGCATGTGTTACTATACTGACTGTAAAGAGCAGCATGTGTTACTATACTGACTGTAAAGTGCAGCATGTGTTACTATACTGACTGTAAAGAGCAGCATGTGTTACTATACTGACTGTAAAGAGCAGCATGTGTTACTATACTGACTGTAAAGAGCAGCGTGTGTTACTATACTGACTGTAAAGTGCCGCATGTGTTACTATACTGACTGTAAAGTGCCGCATGTGTTACTATACTGACTGTAAAGTGCAGCATGTGTTACTATACTGACTGTAAAGAGCAGCGTGTGTTACTATACTGACTGTAAAGAGCAGCATGTGTTACTATACTGAATGTAAAGTGCAGCGTGCGTTACTATACTGACTGTAAAGTGCCGCATGCGTTACTATACTGAATGTAAAGTGAAGCATGTGTTACTATACTGACTGTAAAGAGCAGCATGTGTTACTATACTGACTGTAAAGAGCAGCGTGTGTTACTATACTGACTGTAAAGAGCAGCGTGTGTTACTATACTGACTGTAAAGTGCAGCATGTGTTACTATACTGACTGTAAAGAGCAGCGTGTGTTACTATACTGACTGTAAAGTGCAGCATGTGTTACTATACTGACTGTAAAGTGCAGCATGTGTTACTATACTGACTGTAAAGTGCAGCATGTGTTACTATACTGACTGTAAAGAGCAGCATGTGTTACTATACTGACTGTAAAGAGCAGCATGTGTTACTATACTGACTGTAAAGAGCAGCATGTGTTACTATACTGACTGTAAAGTGCCGCATGTGTTACTATACTGACTGTAAAGTGCAGCATGTGTTACTATACTGACTGTAAAGAGCAGCATGTGTTACTATACTGACTGTAAAGAGCAGCATGTGTTACTATACTGACTGTAAAGAGCAGCATGTGTTACTATACTGACTGTAAAGAGCAGCGTGTGTTACTATACTGACTGTAAAGTGCCGCATGTGTTACTATACTGACTGTAAAGTGCCGCATGTGTTACTATACTGACTGTAAAGTGCAGCATGTGTTACTATACTGACTGTAAAGTGCTGCATGTGTTACTATACTGACTGTAAAGTGCTGCGTGTGTTACTATACTGACTGTAAAGAGCAGCGTGTGTTACTATACTGACTGTAAAGAGCAGCATGTGTTACTATACTGAATGTAAAGTGCAGCGTGCGTTACTATACTGACTGTAAAGTGCCGCATGCGTTACTATACTGAATGTAAAGTGAAGCATGTGTTACTATACTGACTGTAAAGAGCAGCATGTGTTACTATACTGACTGTAAAGAGCAGCGTGTGTTACTATACTGACTGTAAAGAGCAGCGTGTGTTACTATACTGACTGTAAAGTGCAGCATGTGTTACTATACTGACTGTAAAGAGCAGCGTGTGTTACTATACTGACTGTAAAGTGCAGCATGTGTTACTATACTGACTGTAAAGTGCAGCATGTGTTACTATACTGACTGTAAAGTGCAGCATGTGTTACTATACTGACTGTAAAGAGCAGCATGTGTTACTATACTGACTGTAAAGAGCAGCATGTGTTACTATACTGACTGTAAAGAGCAGCATGTGTTACTATACTGACTGTAAAGTGCCGCATGTGTTACTATACTGACTGTAAAGTGCAGCATGTGTTACTATACTGACTGTAAAGAGCAGCATGTGTTACTATACTGACTGTAAAGAGCAGCGTGTGTTACTATACTGACTGTAAAGTGCAGCGTGTGTTACTATACTGACTGTAAAGTGCAGCGTGTGTTACTATACTGACTGTAAAGTGCAGCGTGTGTTACTATACTGACTGTAAAGTGCAGCGTGCGTTACTATACTGACTGTAAAGAGCAGCGTGTGTTACTATACTGACTGTAAAGTGCAGCGTGTGTTACTATACTGACTGTAAAGTGCAGCATGTGTTACTATACTGACTGTAAAGTGCCGCATGTGTTACTATACTGACTGTAAAGTGCAGCATGTGTTACTATACTGACTGTAAAGTGCCGCATGTGTTACTATACTGACTGTAAAGTGCAGCGTGCGTTACTATACTGACTGTAAAGAGCAGCGTGTGTTACTATACTGACTGTAAAGTGCAGCGTGTGTTACTATACTGACTGTAAAGTGCAGTATGTGTTACTATACTGACTGTAAAGTGCAGCATGTGTTACTATACTGACTGTAAAGAGCAGCATGTGTTACTATACTGACTGTAAAGTGCAGCGTGTGTTACTATACTGACTGTAAAGTGCAGCATGTGTTACTATACTGACTGTAAATAGCAGCATGTGTTACTATACTGACTGTAAAGTGCAGCGTGTGTTACTATACTGACTGTAAAGTGCAGCATGTGTTACTATACTGACTGTAAAGTGCCGCATGTGTTACTATACTGACTGTAAAGTGCAGCATGTGTTACTATACTGACTGTAAAGTGCCGCATGTGTTACTATACTGACTGTAAAGTGCCGCATGTGTTACTATACTGACTGTAAAGTGCAGCATGTGTTACTATACTGACTGTAAAGTGCCGCATGTGTTACTATACTGACTGTAAAGTGCAGCATGTGTTACTATACTGACTGTAAAGTGCAGCGTGTGTTACTATACTGACTGTAAAGTGCAGCATGTGTTACTATACTGACTGTAAATAGCAGCATGTGTTACTATACTGACTGTAAAGTGCAGCGTGTGTTACTATACTGACTGTAAAGTGCAGCATGTGTTACTATACTGACTGTAAAGTGCCGCATGTGTTACTATACTGACTGTAAAGTGCAGCATGTGTTACTATACTGACTGTAAAGTGCAGCATGTGTTACTATACTGACTGTAAAGAGCAGCATGTGTTACTATACTGACTGTAAAGAGCAGCATGTGTTACTATACTGACTGTAAAGTGCCGCATGTGTTACTATACTGACTGTAAAGTGCAGCATGTGTTACTATACTGACTGTAAAGAGCAGCATGTGTTACTATACTGACTGTAAAGAGCAGCGTGCGTTACTATACTGACTGTAAAGAGCAGCATGTGTTACTATACTGACTGTAAAGTGCAGCATGTGTTACTATACTGACTGTAAAGTGCAGCGTGTGTTACTATACTGACTGTAAAGTGCAGCATGTTTTACTATACTGACTGTAAAGTGCAGCGTGTGTTACTATACTGACTGTAAAGTGCAGCGTGTGTTACTATACTGACTGTAAAGAGCAGCATGTGTTACTATACCGACTGTAAAGAGCAGCATGTGTTACTATACTGACTGTAAAGAGCAGCATATGTTACTATACTGACTGTAAAGAGCAGCGTGTGTTACTATACTGACTGTAAAGAGCAGCGTGTGTTACTATACTGACTGTAAAGAGCAGCATGTGTTACTATACTGACTGTAAAGTGCCGCATGTGTTACTATACTGACTGTAAAGTGCAGCATGTGTTACTATACTGACTGTAAAGAGCAGCATGTGTTACTATACTGACTGTAAAGAGCAGCATGTGTTACTATACTGACTGTAAAGTGCAGCATGTGTTACTATACTGACTGTAAAGTGCAGCGTGTGTTACTATACTGACTGTAAAGTGCAGCATGTGTTACTATACTGACTGTAAAGTGCAGCGTGTGTTACTATACTGACTGTAAAGTCCGTGTGTTACTATACTGACTGTAAAGTGCAGCATGTGTTACTATACTGACTGTAAAGAGCAGCCTGTGTTACTATACTGACTGTAAAGAGCAGCATGTGTTACTATACTGACTGTAAAGAGCAGCGTGTGTTACTATACTGACTGTAAAGAGCAGCGTGTGTTACTATACTGACTGTAAAGAGCAGCATGTGTTACTATACTGACTGTAAAGTGCCGCATGTGTTACTATACTGACTGTAAAGTGCAGCATGTGTTACTATACTGACTGTAAAGAGCAGCATGTGTTACTATACTGACTGTAAAGAGCAGCATGTGTTACTATACTGACTGTAAAGTGCAGCATGTGTTACTATACTGACTGTAAAGAGCAGCATGTGTTACTATACTGACTGTAAAGAGCAGCATGTGTTACTATACTGACTGTAAAGAGCAGCGTGTGTTACTATACTGACTGTAAAGTGCCGCATGTGTTACTATACTGACTGTAAAGTGCCGCATGTGTTACTATACTGACTGTAAAGTGCAGCATGTGTTACTATACTGACTGTAAAGAGCAGCGTGTGTTACTATACTGACTGTAAAGAGCAGCATGTGTTACTATACTGAATGTAAAGTGCAGCGTGCGTTACTATACTGACTGTAAAGTGCCGCATGCGTTACTATACTGAATGTAAAGTGAAGCATGTGTTACTATACTGACTGTAAAGAGCAGCATGTGTTACTATACTGACTGTAAAGAGCAGCGTGTGTTACTATACTGACTGTAAAGAGCAGCGTGTGTTACTATACTGACTGTAAAGTGCAGCATGTGTTACTATACTGACTGTAAAGAGCAGCGTGTGTTACTATACTGACTGTAAAGTGCAGCATGTGTTACTATACTGACTGTAAAGTGCAGCATGTGTTACTATACTGACTGTAAAGTGCAGCATGTGTTACTATACTGACTGTAAAGAGCAGCATGTGTTACTATACTGACTGTAAAGAGCAGCATGTGTTACTATACTGACTGTAAAGAGCAGCATGTGTTACTATACTGACTGTAAAGTGCCGCATGTGTTACTATACTGACTGTAAAGTGCAGCATGTGTTACTATACTGACTGTAAAGAGCAGCATGTGTTACTATACTGACTGTAAAGAGCAGCGTGTGTTACTATACTGACTGTAAAGTGCAGCGTGTGTTACTATACTGACTGTAAAGTGCAGCGTGTGTTACTATACTGACTGTAAAGTGCAGCGTGTGTTACTATACTGACTGTAAAGTGCAGCGTGCGTTACTATACTGACTGTAAAGTGCAGCATGTGTTACTATACTGACTGTAAAGAGCAGCGTGTGTTACTATACTGACTGTAAAGTGCAGCGTGTGTTACTATACTGACTGTAAAGTGCAGCATGTGTTACTATACTGACTGTAAAGTGCCGCATGTGTTACTATACTGACTGTAAAGTGCAGCATGTGTTACTATACTGACTGTAAAGTGCCGCATGTGTTACTATACTGACTGTAAAGTGCAGCGTGCGTTACTATACTGACTGTAAAGAGCAGCGTGTGTTACTATACTGACTGTAAAGTGCAGCGTGTGTTACTATACTGACTGTAAAGTGCAGTATGTGTTACTATACTGACTGTAAAGTGCAGCATGTGTTACTATACTGACTGTAAAGAGCAGCATGTGTTACTATACTGACTGTAAAGTGCAGCGTGTGTTACTATACTGACTGTAAAGTGCAGCATGTGTTACTATACTGACTGTAAATAGCAGCATGTGTTACTATACTGACTGTAAAGTGCAGCGTGTGTTACTATACTGACTGTAAAGTGCAGCATGTGTTACTATACTGACTGTAAAGTGCCGCATGTGTTACTATACTGACTGTAAAGTGCAGCATGTGTTACTATACTGACTGTAAAGTGCCGCATGTGTTACTATACTGACTGTAAAGTGCCGCATGTGTTACTATACTGACTGTAAAGTGCAGCATGTGTTACTATACTGACTGTAAAGTGCCGCATGTGTTACTATACTGACTGTAAAGTGCAGCATGTGTTACTATACTGACTGTAAAGTGCAGCGTGTGTTACTATACTGACTGTAAAGTGCAGCATGTGTTACTATACTGACTGTAAATAGCAGCATGTGTTACTATACTGACTGTAAAGTGCAGCGTGTGTTACTATACTGACTGTAAAGTGCAGCATGTGTTACTATACTGACTGTAAAGTGCCGCATGTGTTACTATACTGACTGTAAAGTGCAGCATGTGTTACTATACTGACTGTAAAGTGCCGCATGTGTTACTATACTGACTGTAAAGTGCAGCATGTGTTACTATACTGACTGTAAAGTGCAGCGTGTGTTACTATACTGACTGTAAAGTGCAGCGTGCGTTACTATACTGACTGTAAAGAGCAGCGTGTGTTACTATACTGACTGTAAAGTGCAGCGTGTGTTACTATACTGACTGTAAAGTGCAGCGTGTGTTACTATACTGACTGTAAAGTGCAGCGTGTGTTACTATACTGACTGTAAAGTGCAGCATGTGTTACTATACTGACTGTAAAGTGCAGCGTGTGTTACTATACTGACTGTAAAGAGCAGCGTGCGTTACTATACTGACTGTAAAGTGCAGCATGTGTTACTATACTGACTGTAAAGAGCAGCATGTGTTACTATACTGACTGTAAAGTGCAGCGTGTGTTACTATACTGACTGTAAAGTGCAGCATGTGTTACTATACTGACTGTAAATAGCAGCATGTGTTACTATACTGACTGTAAAGTGCAGCGTGTGTTACTATACTGACTGTAAAGTGCAGCATGTGTTACTATACTGACTGTAAAGTGCCGCATGTGTTACTATACTGACTGTAAAGTGCCGCATGTGTTACTATACTGACTGTAAAGAGCAGCGTGCGTTACTATACTGACTGTAAAATGCAGCGTGCGTTACTATACTGACTGTAAAGTGCCGCATGTGTTACTATACTGACTGTAAAGAGCAGCGTGTGTTACTATACTGACTGTAAAGTGCCGCATGTGTTACTATACTGACTGTAAAGTGCAGCGTGTGTTACTATACTGACTGTAAAGTTCAGCATGTGTTACTATACTGACTGTAAAGTGCAGCGTGCGTTACTATACTGACTGTAAAGTGCAGCGTGTGTTACTATACTGACTGTAAAGTGCCGCGTGTGTTACTATACTGACTGTAAAGAGCAGCGTGTGTTACTATACTGACTGTAAAGAGCAGCGTGTGTTACTATACTGACTGTAAAGTGCAGCGTGTGTTACTATACTGACTGTAAAGTGCAGCGTGTGTTACTATACTGACTGTAAAGAGCAGCATGTGTTACTATACTGACTGTAAAGAGCAGCGTGCGTTACTATACTGACTGTAAAGAGCAGCGTGCGTTACTATACTGACTGTAAAGTGCCGCATGTGTTACTATACTGACTGTAAAGAGCAGCGTGTGTTACTATACTGACTGTAAAGAGCAGCGTGTGTTACTATACTGACTGTAAAGAGCAGCGTGTGTTACTATACTGACTGTAAAGAGCAGCGTGTGTTACTATACTGACTGTAAAGTGCCGCGTGTGTTACTATACTGACTGTAAAGTGCCGCATGTGTTACTATACTGACTGTAAAGAGCAGCATGTGTTACTATACTGACTGTAAAGAGCAGCATGTGTTACTATACTGACTGTAAAGTGCAGCATGTGTTACTATACTGACTGTAAAGAGCAGCATGTGTTACTATACTGACTGTAAAGAGCAGCATGTGTTACTATACTGACTGTAAAGAGCAGCGTGTGTTACTATACTGACTGTAAAGTGCCGCATGTGTTACTATACTGACTGTAAAGTGCAGCGTGTGTTACTATACTGACTGTAAAGAGCAGCATGTGTTACTATACTGACTGTAAAGAGCAGCATGTGTTACTATACTGACTGTAAAGTGCAGCATGCGTTACTATACTGACTGTAAAGAGCAGCATGTGTTACTATACTGACTGTAAAGAGCAGCATGTGTTACTATACTGACTGTAAAGAGCAGCGTGTGTTACTATACTGACTGTAAAGTGCAGTGTGTGTTACTATACTGACTGTAAAGTGCAGCATGTGTTACTATACTGACTGTAAAGAGCAGCATGTGTTACTATACTGACTGTAAAGAGCAGCATGTGTTACTATACTGACTGTAAAGTGCAGCATGCGTTACTATACTGACTGTAAAGAGCAGCATGTGTTACTATACTGACTGTAAAGAGTAGCATGTGTTACTATACTGACTGTAAAGAGCAGCGTGTGTTACTATACTGACTGTAAAGTGCAGTGTGTGTTACTATACTGACTGTAAAGTGCAGCATGTGTTACTATACTGACTGTAAAGAGCAGCATGTGTTACTATACTGACTGTAAAGAGCAGCATGTGTTACTATACTGACTGTAAAGAGCAGCATGTGTTACTATACTGACTGTAAAGAGCAGCATGTGTTACTATACTGACTGTAAAGAGCAGCATGTGTTACTATACTGACTGTAAAGTGCTGCATGTGTTACTATACTGACTGTAAAGTGCAGCATGCGTTACTATACTGACTGTAAAGAGCAGCGTGTGTTACTATACTGACTGTAAAGTGCCGCATGTGTTACTATACTGACTGTAAAGTGCAGCATGTGTTACTATACTGACTGTAAAGAGCAGCATGTGTTACTATACTGACTGTAAAGAGCAGCGTGTGTTACTATACTGACTGTAAAGTGCAGCGTGTGTTACTATACTGACTGTAAAGTGCAGCGTGCGTTACTATACTGACTGTAAAGAGCAGCATGTGTTACTATACTGACTGTAAAGTGCAGTGTGCGTTACTATACTGACTGTAAAGAGCAGCATGTGTTACTATACTGACTGTAAAGTGCAGCATGTGTTACTATACTGACTGTAAAGTGCAGCATGTGTTACTATACTGACTGTAAAGTGCAGCATGTGTTACTATACTGACTGTAAAGTGCAGCGTGTGTTACTATACTGACTGTAAAGTGCAGCGTGCGTTACTATACTGACTGTAAAGAGCAGCATGTGTTACTATACTGACTGTAAAGAGCAGCATGTGTTACTATACTGACTGTAAAGAGCAGCATGTGTTACTATACTGACTGTAAAGTGCAGCATGTGTTACTATACTGACTGTAAAGTGACGCATGTGTTACTATACTGACTGTAAAGTGCCGCATGTGTTACTATACTGACTGTAAAGTGCAGCATGTGTTACTATACTGACTGTAAAGTGCAGCGTGTGTTACTATACTGACTGTAAAGTGCAGCGTGCGTTACTATACTGACTGTAAAGAGCAGAATGTGTTACTATACTGACTGTAAAGAGCAGCATGTGTTACTATACTGACTGTAAAGTGCCGCATGTGTTACTATACTGACTGTAAAGTGCAGCATGTGTTACTATACTGACTGTAAAGAGAAGCATGTGTTACTATACTGACTGTAAAGAGCAGCGTGCGTTACTATACTGACTGTAAAGAGCAGCATGTGTTACTATACTGACTGTAAAGTGCAGCATGTGTTACTATACTGACTGTAAAGTGCAGCGTGTGTTACTATACTGACTGTAAAGTGCAGCATGTTTTACTATACTGACTGTAAAGTGCAGCGTGTGTTACTATACTGACTGTAAAGTGCAGCGTGTGTTACTATACTGACTGTAAAGAGCAGCATGTGTTACTATACTGACTGTAAAGAGCAGCATGTGTTACTATACTGACTGTAAAGAGCAGCATGTGTTACTATACTGACTGTAAAGAGCAGCGTGTGTTACTATACTGACTGTAAAGAGCAGCGTGTGTTACTATACTGACTGTAAAGAGCAGCATGTGTTACTATACTGACTGTAAAGTGCAGCATGTGTTACTATACTGACTGTAAAGTGCAGCGTGTGTTACTATACTGACTGTAAAGTGCAGCGTGTGTTACTATACTGACTGTAAAGTGCAGCATGTGTTACTATACTGACTGTAAAGAGCAGCCTGTGTTACTATACTGACTGTAAAGAGCAGCATGTGTTACTATACTGACTGTAAAGAGCAGCGTGTGTTACTATACTGACTGTAAAGAGCAGCGTGTGTTACTATACTGACTGTAAAGAGCAGCATGTGTTACTATACTGACTGTAAAGTGCCGCATGTGTTACTATACTGACTGTAAAGTGCAGCATGTGTTACTATACTGACTGTAAAGAGCAGCATGTGTTACTATACTGACTGTAAAGAGCAGCATGTGTTACTATACTGACTGTAAAGTGCAGCATGTGTTACTATACTGACTGTAAAGAGCAGCATGTGTTACTATACTGACTGTAAAGAGCAGCATGTGTTACTATACTGACTGTAAAGAGCAGCGTGTGTTACTATACTGACTGTAAAGTGCCGCATGTGTTACTATACTGACTGTAAAGTGCTGCATGTGTTACTATACTGACTGTAAAGAGCAGCATGTGTTACTATACTGACTGTAAAGAGCAGCGTGTGTTACTATACTGACTGTAAAGAGCAGCATGTGTTACTATACTGAATGTAAAGTGCAGCGTGCGTTACTATACTGACTGTAAAGTGCCGCATGTGTTACTATACTGAATGTAAAGTGAAGCATGTGTTACTATACTGACTGTAAAGAGCAGCATGTGTTACTATACTGACTGTAAAGTGCAGCATGTGTTACTATACTGACTGTAAAGTGCAGCATGTGTTACTATACTGACTGTAAAGTGCAGCATGTGTTACTATACTGACTGTAAAGAGCAGCATGTGTTACTATACTGACTGTAAAGAGCAGCATGTGTTACTATACTGACTGTAAAGAGCAGCATGTGTTACTATACTGACTGTAAAGTGCCGCATGTGTTACTATACTGACTGTAAAGTGCAGCATGTGTTACTATACTGACTGTAAAGAGCAGCATGTGTTACTATACTGACTGTAAAGAGCAGCGTGTGTTACTATACTGACTGTAAAGTGCAGCGTGTGTTACTATACTGACTGTAAAGTGCAGCGTGTGTTACTATACTGACTGTAAAGTGCAGCGTGTGTTACTATACTGACTGTAAAGTGCAGCGTGCGTTACTATACTGACTGTAAAGAGCAGCGTGTGTTACTATACTGACTGTAAAGTGCAGCGTGTGTTACTATACTGACTGTAAAGTGCAGCATGTGTTACTATACTGACTGTAAAGTGCCGCATGTGTTACTATACTGACTGTAAAGTGCAGCATGTGTTACTATACTGACTGTAAAGTGCCGCATGTGTTACTATACTGACTGTAAAGTGCAGCATGTGTTACTATACTGACTGTAAAGTGCAGCGTGTGTTACTATACTGACTGTAAAGTGCAGCGTGCGTTACTATACTGACTGTAAAGAGCAGCGTGTGTTACTATACTGACTGTAAAGTGCAGCGTGTGTTACTATACTGACTGTAAAGTGCAGCATGTGTTACTATACTGACTGTAAAGTGCAGCATGTGTTACTATACTGACTGTAAAGAGCAGCATGTGTTACTATACTGACTGTAAAGTGCAGCGTGTGTTACTATACTGACTGTAAAGTGCAGCATGTGTTACTATACTGACTGTAAATAGCAGCATGTGTTACTATACTGACTGTAAAGTGCAGCGTGTGTTACTATACTGACTGTAAAGTGCAGCATGTGTTACTATACTGACTGTAAAGTGCCGCATGTGTTACTATACTGACTGTAAAGTGCCGCATGTGTTACTATACTGACTGTAAAGAGCAGCGTGCGTTACTATACTGACTGTAAAATGCAGCGTGCGTTACTATACTGACTGTAAAGTGCCGCATGTGTTACTATACTGACTGTAAAGAGCAGCGTGTGTTACTATACTGACTAAAGAGCAGCGTGTGTTACTATACTGACTGTAAAGTGCCGCATGTGTTACTATACTGACTGTAAAGTGCAGCGTGTGTTACTATACTGACTGTAAAGTTCAGCATGTGTTACTATACTGACTGTAAAGTGCAGCGTGCGTTACTATACTGACTGTAAAGTGCAGCGTGTGTTACTATACTGACTGTAAAGTGCCGCGTGTGTTACTATACTGACTGTAAAGAGCAGCGTGCGTTACTATACTGACTGTAAAGAGCAACATGTGTTACTATACTGACTGTAAAGAGCAGCATGTTACATAGTTACATAGTTACATAGTTAGTACGGCTGAAAAAAGACACATGTCCATCAAGTCCAACCAAGGGAAGGGAAAAGGGAAGGAAAAATTTCTACACATAGGAGCTAATATTTTTTTGTTCTAGGAAATTATCTAACCCTTTTTTAAAGCCATCTACTGTCCCTGCTGTGACCAGCTCCTCCGGTAGGCTATTCCATAAATTCACCGTTCTTACTGTAAAGAAGCCTTGTCGCCTCTGCAGCTTGAACCTTTTTTTCTCCAGACGGAGGGAGTGCCCCCTTGTTTTTTGAGGGGGTTTTACAAGGAACAGGATATCACCATATTTTTTGTATGTGCCATTAATATATTTATATAAGTTAATCATGTCCCCCCTAAGTCGTCTTTTTTCAAGGCTAAATAGGTTTAATTCTTTCAATCTTTCCTCATAACTTAAATTCTCCATGCCCCTTATTAGCTTCGTTGCTCTTCTTTGTATTTTTTCCAACTCCAGGGCATCCTTTCTATGAACTGGAGCCCAGAACTGAACTGCATATTCTAGATGGGGCCTCACTAATGCTTTGTAAAGTGGCAATATTACATCTCTGTCCCGCGAGTCAATGCCTCTTTTAATACACGACAATATCTTGCTGGCCTTTGAAGCAGCTGATTGACACTGCATGCTGTTATTGAGTTTATGATTTACAAGAACACCCAGATCCTTCTCAACAAGTGACTCCCCCAGTGTAGCTCCCCCTAGGACATATGATGCATGCAGGTTGTTGGTACCAAGATGCATAACTTTACATTTATCTACATTAAACTTCATTTGCCAAGTGGACGCCCAAACACTTAGTTTGTTTAAATCTGCCTGCAATTCACAAACATCTTCCATAGTCTGAACTATATTATATAGCTTGGTGTCATCTGCAAAAATAGAAATAGTGCTATTAATCCCTTCCTCTATATCATTAATAAATAAGTTGAATAATAGTGGTCCCAGCACTGAACCCTGGGGTACACCACTTATTACCGGGGACCATTCAGAGTAGGAATCATTGACCACAACTCTCTGGATACGGTCCTTGAGCCAATTCTCAATCCAATTACAAACTATATTTTCTAAACCTATAGTCCGTAATTTACCCATTAGGCGTCTATGGGGGACAGTGTCAAATGCCTTTGCAAAGTCCAAAAACACTAAATCCACAGCGGCCCCTCTGTCTAGACTTCTGCTCACCTCTTCATAAAAACAGATTAGGTTAGTTTGACAACTTCTGTCCTTAGTAAAACCGTGCTGGCTGTCACTTATAATGCTATTTATTGTCACATAATCCTGTATATAGTCCCTCAATAGCCCCTCAAACATTTTCCCCACGATGGATGTTAAGCTTACTGGTCTATAATTACCCGGGGAAGACCTAGAGCCCTTTTTGAAAATAGGCACCACATTTGCCCTGCACCAGTCCCTTGGCACTATTCCAGTCACTAGAGATTCTCTGAATATTATGAAAAGGGGGACAGAAATAACTGAACTAAGCTCTTTAAGAATTCTAGGGTGTAACCCATCTGGTCCCGGAGCCTTGTGCACATTTATTTTATTTAATTTAGCTTGGACCATCTCTACATTCATCCAATTCAGTATATCAACTGATATATTAACAGCACTGGCACCGGCTACATCAGCTGCTCTTTCTTCTGTTGTATATACAGAGCTAAAGAACCCATTTAGTAACTCTGCCTTCTCTTGATCCCCTGTGATCAACTCCCCATTACCATTATCTAGGGGTCCTACATGTTCAGACCTTGGCTTTTTAGCATTTATATACTTGAAGAATTTTTTGGGATTTGTTTTACTATCCTTGGCCACCTGCCTTTCATTTTGTATTTTTGCTAATTTTATTACATTTTTACAGATTTTATTAAGCTCTTTATATTTTACAAAGGCTTCAGACGTACCCTCAGATTTGTATTTTTTAAATGCCCTTTTTTTGTCATGTATTGCCCCTTTCACAGAAGGTGTAAGCCATGTGGGGGTTAATTTTAGTCGTTTATACTTGTTACCTATAGGAATACATTTTGCACTATAATAACCCAAAGTAGATTTGAAAATCTCCCATTTATCATTTGTCCCATTATTTGACATTAGTTCTTCCCAGTCTATATCCTGAATTGCCGCCTTCATCCTGGGGAAATTGGCTTTCTTAAAATTAAATGTTTTTGCCCTCCCAGCCTGCGTTTGTTTTTTACAGTATAGGTAAAATGTAACTATATTGTGATCACTGTTACCGAGGTTTTCACGAACATTGACGTTCCCAACAAGCTCTGCATTATTAGAAATGACCAGATCCAACAGAGCTTCACCTCTAGTCGGGTCTTCCACAAACTGGCCCATAAAATTTTCCTGCAACAGGTTGAGGAAATGTCTCCCCTTTGCAGTTGAAGCCGAACCATGACACCAATTAATATCCCGGAAATTAAAATCTCCCATTATCACTACAGTACCCGCCTGTGCAGCCCGCTCCATCTGTTTATATAGCTGAACTTCCATCTCCTCAGTTATATTGGGGGGTCTATAGATTACACCAAAAGTAATTTTTTCAGTGTTTACCTCCCTTTCTAGTTCCACCCACAAGGTTTCAACCTCCTCACAGTCTTCACCCACTATTGTCTCTTTCACACTCGCCTTCATATCACTTCTCACATACAGACATACACCACCACCTTTCCTATTTGTCCTGTCTTTACGAAAAAGTGTAAAACCCTGTAGATTTACAGCCCTGTCATGTGAAGAGTCCAGCCATGTTTCAGCAACACCAACTATATCTATATTTTCTTCCAGTATCAAGGCCTCCAGCTCCCCCATTTTACTTGCTAGACTTCTGGCATTTGTGAACATACACTTTAACTTGCCTGTATGTGTTACTATACTGACTGTAAAGAGCAGCATGTGTTACTATACTGACTGTAAAGTGCAGCGTGTGTTACTATACTGACTGTAAAGTGGCGCATGTGTTACTATACTGACTGTAAAGAGCAGCGTGTGTTACTATACTGACTGTAAAGTGCCGCATGTGTTACTATACTGACTGTAAATAGCAGCATGTGTTACTATACTGACTGTAAAGTGCTGCATGCGTTACTATACTGACTGTAAAGAGCAGCGTGTGTTACTATACTGACTGTAAAGAGCAGCGTATGTTACTATACTGACTGTAAAGAGCAGCATGTGTTACTATACTGACTGTAAAGTGCCGCATGTGTTACTATACTGACTGTAAAGTGCAGCATGTGTTACTATACTGACTGTATAGAGCAGCATGTGTTACTATACTGACTGTAAAGAGCAGCATGTGTTACTATACTGACTGTAAAGTGCAACATGTGTTACTATACTGACTGTAAAGAGCAGCATGTGTTACTATACTGACTGTAAAGAGCAGCATGTGTTACTATACTGACTGTAAAGAGCAGCGTGTGTTACTATACTGACTGTAAAGTGCCGCATGTGTTACTATACTGACTGTAAAGTGCTGCATGTGTTACTATACTGACTGTAAAGAGCAGCATGTGTTACTATACTGACTGTAAAGAGCAGCATGTGTTACTATACTGACTGTAAAGAGCAGCATGTGTTACTATACTGACTGTAAAGAGCAGCATGTGTTACTATACTGACTGTAAAGTGCCGCATGTGTCACTATACTGACTGTAAAGTGCAGCATGTGTTACTATACTTACTGTAAAGAGCAGCATGTGTTACTATACTGACTGTAAAGAGCAGCGTGTGTTACTATACTGACTGTAAAGTGCAGCGTGTGTTACTATACTGACTGTAAAGTGCAGCGTGTGTTACTATACTGACTGTAAAGTGCAGCGTACGTTACTATACTGACTGTAAAGAGCAGCGTGTGTTACTATACTGACTGTAAAGTGCAGCGTGTGTTACTATACTGACTGTAAAGTGCAGCGTGTGTTACTATACTGACTGTAAAGTGCAGCGTACGTTACTATACTGACTGTAAAGTGCAGCGTGAGTTACTATACTGACTGTAAAGAGCAGCGTGTGTTACTATACTGACTGTAAAGAGCCGCATGTGTTACTATACTGACTGTAAAGTGCCGCATGTGTTACTATACTGACTGTAAAGTGCAGCATGTGTTACTATACTGACTGTAAAGAGCAGCGTGTGTTACTATACTGACTGTAAAGTGCAGCGTACGTTACTATGCTGACTGTAAAGAGCAGCGTGTGTTACTATACTGACTGTAAAGTGCAGCGTGTGTTACTATACTGACTGTAAAGTGCAGCATGTGTTACTATACTGACTGTAAAGTGCCGCATGTGTTACTATACTGACTGTAAAGTGCAGCATGGGTTACTATACTGACTGTAAAGTGCAGCGTGTGTTACTATACTGACTGTAAAGTGCAGCGTGCGTTACTATACTGACTGTAAAGAGCAGCGTGTGTTACTATACTGACTGTAAAGTGCAGCGTGTGTTACTATACTGACTGTAAAGTGCAGCATGTGTTACTATACTGACTGTAAAGTGCAGCGTGTGTTACTATACTGACTGTAAAGTGCAGCATGTGTTACTATACTGACTGTAAAGTGCAGCATGTGTTACTATACTGACTGTAAAGTGCCGCGTGTGTTACTATACTGACTGTAAAGAGCAGCGTGCGTTACTATACTGACTGTAAAGTGCAGCATGTGTTACTATACTGACTGTAAAGAGCAGCATGTGTTACTATACTGACTGTAAAGTGCAGCGTGTGTTACTATACTGACTGTAAAGTGCAGCATGTGTTACTATACTGACTGTAAATAGCAGCATGTGTTACTATACTGACTGTAAAGTGCAGCGTGTGTTACTATACTGACTGTAAAGTGCAGCATGTGTTACTATACTGACTGTAAAGTGCCGCATGTGTTACTATACTGACTGTAAAGTGCCGCATTTGTTACTATACTGACTGTAAAGAGCAGCGTGCGTTACTATACTGACTGTAAAGTGCAGCGTGTGTTACTATACTGACTGTAAAGTGCAGCGTGCGTTACTATACTGACTGTAAAGTGCAGCGTGTGTTACTATACTGACTGTAAAGTGCAGCGTGCGTTACTATACTGACTGTAAAGTGCAGCGTGTGTTACTATACTGACTGTAAAGTGCCGCATGTGTTACTATACTGACTGTAAAGTGCAGCGTGTGTTACTATACTGACTGTAAAGTTCAGCATGTGTTACTATACTGACTGTAAAGTGCAGCGTGCGTTACTATACTGACTGTAAAGTGCCGCGTGTGTTACTATACTGACTGTAAAGAGCAGCGTGCGTTACTATACTGACTGTAAAGTGCAGCATGTGTTACTATACTGACTGTAAAGTGCCGCATGTGTTACTATACTGACTGTAAAGTGCCGCGTGTGTTACTATACTGACTGTAAAGTGCAGCATGCGTTACTATACTGACTGTAAAGTGCCGCGTGTGTTACTATACTGACTGTAAAGTGCCGCATGTGTTACTATACTGACTGTAAAGTGCCGCGTGTGTTACTATACTGACTGTAAAGTGCAGCGTGCGTTACTATACTGACTGTAAAGTGCCGCGTGCGTTACTATACTGACTGTAAAGTGCCGCATGTGTTACTATACTGACTGTAAAGAGCAGCGTGTGTTACTATACTGACTGTAAAGTGCAGCGTGTGTTACTATACTGACTGTAAAGTGCAGCATGCGTTACTATACTGACTGTAAGGAGCAGCATGTGTTACTATACTGACTGTAAAGTGCAGCATGTGTTACTATACTGACTGTAAAGTGCCGCATGTGTTACTATACTGACTGTAAAGTGCAGCATGTGTTACTATACTGACTGTAAAGAGCAGCGTGTGTTACTATACTGACTGTAAAGTGCAGCGTACGTTACTATACTGACTGTAAAGAGCAGCGTGTGTTACTATACTGACTGTAAAGTGCAGCGTGTGTTACTATACTGACTGTAAAGTGCAGCATGTGTTACTATACTGACTGTAAGGAGCAGCATGTGTTACTATACTGACTGTAAAGTGCAGCATGTGTTACTATACTGACTGTAAAGTGCCGCATGTGTTACTATACTGACTGTAAAGAGCAGCGTGTGTTACTATACTGACTGTAAAGTGCAGCGTGTGTTACTATACTGACTGTAAAGTGCAGCGTGCGTTACTATACTGACTGTAAGGAGCAGCATGTGTTACTATACTGACTGTAAAGTGCAGCATGTGTTACTATACTGACTGTAAAGTGCCGCATGTGTTACTATACTGACTGTAAAGTGCAGCATGTGTTACTATACTGACTGTAAAGAGCAGCGTGTGTTACTATACTGACTGTAAAGTGCAGCGTACGTTACTATACTGACTGTAAAGAGCAGCGTGTGTTACTATACTGACTGTAAAGTGCAGCGTGTGTTACTATACTGACTGTAAAGTGCAGCATGTGTTACTATACTGACTGTAAAGTGCCGCATGTGTTACTATACTGACTGTAAAGTGCAGCATGTGTTACTATACTGACTGTAAAGTGCCGCATGTGTTACTATACTGACTGTAAAGTGCAGCATGTGTTACTATACTGACTGTAAAGAGCAGCGTGTGTTACTATACTGACTGTAAAGTGCAGCGTACGTTACTATACTGACTGTAAAGAGCAGCGTGTGTTACTATACTGACTGTAAAGTGCAGCGTGTGTTACTATACTGACTGTAAAGTGCAGCATGTGTTACTATACTGACTGTAAAGTGCCGCATGTGTTACTATACTGACTGTAAAGTGCAGCATGTGTTACTATACTGACTGTAAAGTGCAGCGTGTGTTACTATACTGACTGTAAAGTGCAGCATGTGTTACTATACTGACTGTAAAGAGCAGCATGTGTTACTATACTGACTGTAAAGTGCAGCGTGCGTTACTATACTGACTGTAAAGTGCAGCATGTGTTCCTATACTGACTGTAAAGTGCCGCATGTGTTACTATACTGACTGTAAAGTGCAGCGTGTTACTATACTGACTGTAAAGTGCAGCGTGTGTTACTATACTGACTGTAAAGTGCCGCATGCGTTACTATACTGCCTGTTAAGTGCAGCATGCGTTACTATACTGACTGTAAAGTGAAGCGTGCGTTACTATACTGACTGTAAAGTGCAGCGTGTGTTACTATACTGACTGTAAAGTGCAGCATGTGTTACTATACTGACTGTAAAGTGCCGCGTGTGTTACTATACTGACTGTAAAGTGCCGCATGTGTTACTATACTGACTGTAAAGTGCAGCGTGTGTTACTATACTGACTGTAAAGTGCAGCGTGCGTTACTATACTGACTGTAAAGTGCAGCATGTGTTACTATACTGACTGTAAAGTGCAGCATGTATTACTATACTGACTGTAAAGTGCAGCGTGCGTTACTATACTGACTGTAAAGTGCAGCATGTGTTACTATACTGACTGTAAAGTGCAGCGTGCGTTACTATACTAACTGTAAAGTGCAGCATGTGTTACTATACTGACTGTAAAGTGCTGCATGTGTTACTATACTGACTGTAAAGTGCCGCATGTGTTACTATACTGACTGTAAAGTGCAGCGTGTGTTACTATACTGACTGTAAAGTGCCGCATGCGTTACTATACTGACTAAAGTGCATCGTGTGTTACTATACTGACTGTAAAGTGCCGATGTGTTACTATACTGACTGTAAAGTGCAGCGTGCGTTACTATACTGACTGTAAAGTGCCGATGTGTTACTATACTGACTGTAAAGTGCAGCGTGTGTTACTATACTGACTGTAAAGTGCAGCGTGCGTTACTATACTGACTGTAAAGTGCCGCGTGCGTTACTATACTGACTGTAAAGTGCAGCATGCGTTACTATACTGACTGTAAAGAGCAGCATGTGTTACTATACTGACTGTAAAGTGCAGCATGTGTTACTATACTGATTGTAAAGTGCAGCATGTGTTACTATACTGACTGTAAAGTGCCGCTTGTGTTACTATACTGACTGTAAAGTGCCGCATGTGTTACTATACTGACTGTAAAGTGCAGCGTGCGTTACTATACTGACTGTAATGTGCAGCATGTGTTACTATACTGACTGTAAAGTGCAGTATGTGTTACTATACTGACTGTAAAGAGCAGCATGTGTTACTATACTGACTGTAAAGTGCCGCATGTGTTACTATACTGACTGTAAAGAGCAGCATGTGTTACTATACTGACTGTAAAGTGCAGCATGTGTTACTATACTGACTGTAAAGAGCAGCATGTGTTACTATACTGACTGTAAAGTGCCGCATGTGTTACTATACTGACTGTAAAGTGCAGCGTGCGTTACTATACTGACTGTAAAGTGCCGCATGTGTTACTATACTGACTGTAAAGAGCAGCATGTGTTACTATACTGACTGTAAAGTGCCGCATGTGTTACTATACTGACTGTAAAGTGCCGCATGTGTTACTATACTGACTGTAAAGTGCTGCATGTGTTACTATACTGACTGTAAAGTGCAGCATGTGTTACTATACTGACTGTAAAGAGCAGCATGTGTTACTATACTGACTGTAAAGTGCAGCGTGTGTTACTATACTGACTGTAAAGAGCAGTATGTGTTACTATACTGACTGTAAAGTGCAGCATGTGTTACTATACTGACTGTAAAGAGCAGCGTGTGTTACTATACTGACTGTAAAGTGCAGTATGTGTTACTATACTGACTGTAAAGAGCAGCATGTGTTACTATACTGACTGTAAAGAGCAGCGTGCGTTACTATACTGACTGTAAAGTGCAGCATGCATTACTATACTGACTGTAAAGTGCAGCGTGTGGTACTATACTGACTGTAAAGTGCAGCGTGCGTTACTATACTGACTGTAAAGTGCAGCGTGCGTTACTATACTGACTGTAAAGTGCAGCATGTGTTACTATACTGACTGTAAAGTGCAGCGTGCGTTACTATACTGACTGTAAAGTGCAGCGTGCGTTACTATACTGACTGTAAAGTGCCGCATGTGTTACTATACTGACTGTAAAGTGCTGCATGTGTTACTATACTGACTGTAAAGTGCTGCATGTGTTACTATACTGACTGTGAAGTGCTGCGTGTGTTACTATACTGACTGTAAAGTGCAGCATGTGTTACTATACTGACTGTAAAGTGGTGCATGTGTTACTATACTGACTGTAAAGAGCAGCGTGTGTTACTATACTGACTGTAAAGTGCAGCATGTGTTACTATACTGACTGTAAAGTGCAGCGTGCGTTACTATACTGACTGTAAAGTGCCGCATGTGTTACTATACTGACTGTAAAGTGCAGCGTGCATTACTTTACTGACTGTAAAGTGCAGCATGTGTTACTATACTGACTGTAAAGAGCAGCGTGTGTTACTATACTGACTGTAAAGTGCAGCGTGTGTTACTATACTGACTGTAAAGTGCAGCGTGCATTACTATACTGACTGTAAAGTGCAGCATGTGTTACTATACTGACTGTAAAGTGCAGCGTGTGTTACTATACTGACTGTAAAGTGCCGCATGTGTTACTATACTGACTGTAAAGTGCTGCATGTGTTACTATACTGACTGTAAAGAGCAGCATGTGTTACTATACTGACTGTAAAGTGCTGCGTGTGTTACTATACTGACTGTAAAGTGCTGCGTGTGTTACTATACTGACTGTAAAGAGCAGCATGTGTTACTATACTGACTGTAAAGTGCTGCGTGTGTTACTATACTGACTGTAAAGTGCTGCGTGTGTTACTATACTGACTGTAAAGTGCTGCATGTGTTACTATACTGACTGTAAAGTGCAGCATGTGTTACTATACTGACTGTAAAGAGCAGCATGTGTTACTATACTGACTGTAAAGTGCAGCGTGCGTTACTATACTGACTGTAAAGTGCAGCGTGCGTTACTATACTGACTGTAAAGAGCAGCATGTGTTACTATACTGACAGTAAAGAGCAGCGTGTGTTACTATACTGACTGTAAAGTGGTGCATGTGTTACTATACTGACTGTAAAGTGCAGCGTGTGTTACTATACTGACTGTAAAGTGCAGCATGTGTTACCATACTGACTGTAAAGTGCTGCATGTGTTACTATACTGACTGTAAAGTGCTGCGTGTGTTACTATACTGACTGTAAAGTGCAGCATGTGTTACTATACTGACTGTAAAGTGGTGCATGTGTTACTATACTGACTGTAAAGTGCAGCGTGCGTTACTATACTGACTGTAAAGTGCCGCATGTGTTACTATACTGACTGTAAAGTGCAGCGTGCATTACTATACTGACTGTAAAGTGCTGCGTGTGTTACTATACTGACTGTAAAGTGCTGCGTGTGTTACTATACTGACTGTAAAGAGCAGCGTGTGTTACTATACTGACTGTAAAGAGCAGCGTGTGTTACTATACTGACTGTAAAGTGCAGCGTGCGTTACTATACTGACTGTAAAGTGCAGCGTGCATTACTATACTGACTGTAAAGTGCAGCGTGCGTTACTATACTGACTGTAAAGTGCAGCGTGTGTTACTATACTGACTGTAAAGTGCAGCATGTGTTACTATACTGACTGTAAAGTGCAGCGTGCGTTACTATACTGACTGTAAAGTGCAGCGTGTGTTACTATACTGACTGTAAAGTGCAGCGTGCATTACTATACTGACTGTAAAGTGCAGCATGTGTTACTATACTGACTGTAAAGTGCAGCGTGCGTTACTATACTGACTGTAAAGTGCAGCGTGCATTACTATACTGACTGTAAAGAGCAGCATGTGTTACTATACTGACTGTAAAGAGCAGCATGTGTTACTATACTGACTGTAAAGTGCCGCATGTGTTACTATACTGACTGTAAAGTGCAGCGTGTGTTACTATACTGACTGTAAAGTGCAGCGTGCATTACTATACTGACTGTAAAGTGCAGCGTGTGTTACTATACTGACTGTAAAGTGCAGCATGTGTTACTATACTGACTAAAGTGCAGCGTGCGTTACTATACTGACTGTAAAGTGGTGCATGTGTTACTATACTGACTAAAGTGCAGCGTGCGTTACTATACTGACTGTAAAGTGCAGCGTGCATTACTATACTGACTGTAAAGTGCAGCATGTGTTACTATACTGACTGTAATGTGCAGCGTGCGTTACTATACTGACTGTAAAGTGCCGCATGTGTTACTATACTGACTGTAAAGTGCAGCATGTGTTACTATACTGACTGTAAAGAGCAGCGTGTGTTACTATACTGACTGTAAAGTGCAGCGTGTGTTACTATACTGACTGTAAAGTGCTGCATGTGTTACTATACTGACTGTAAAGAGCAGCGTGCGTTACTATACTGACTGTAAAGTGCAGCATGTGTTACTATACTGACTGTAAAGAGCAGCGTGAGTTACTATACTGACTGTAAAGTGCAGCATGTGTTACTATACTGACTGTAAAGTGCAGCATTTGTTACTATACTGACTGTAAAGTGCAGCGTGTGTTACTATACTGACTGTAAAGTGCAGCATGTGTTACTATACTGACTGTAAAGTGCAGCATGTGTTACTATACTGACTGTAAAGAGCAGCGTGTGTTACTATACTGACTGTAAAGTGCAGCGTGTGTTACTATACTGACTGAACCGATAAAAACACAGGGACATATACAGAAACACCGAAAAAGGCCATACTTGCAAATGGACACAGCCAGGCCAGAAATGCTGATGAAAGGGCGAGCAGGTGCTTTAAATAATAATAGCCACTCCCACTAGTCTTGAGGGGAGTGGTGTGTGGTGCATGGGATGTGTAGTAAGAAATAATAAATGAATAGTGTGTGTGCAAGTGTAATACTATAAGTGAAATATAGGGGGCAGTAATAAATGAAGTGCCTCAATAGAAATAAATGGATAATGGGGTGCAAGTGAGTGAAACATGGAGGGATAGTGTGTATGTCATGAGGCACAACGTGTATAGCCAGGTAGAAGCCTATTTGTGACGCCTTGATAATTCATAGAGCGGGCTACCCTGCTTGCTATGCCAAACAACAACACACCATGCTCTCCCAGCATCAAAGACCCGGCTGTGTCCAAGAGAAGCGAATATACATAATAATGAAAAATACCTGGGGTATTGGTAATCATTTTGGCCAAAAGGACGCAAGCTCGCAATCCACGACAAGGATCCCCAGACTTGCGAGTCCCTAAATCCTAAACTGGAACAGAACGTTCCTGATGCACAAACAGAACCGATAAAAACACAGGGACATATACAGCATGTGTTACTATACTGACTGTAAAGAGCAGCGTGTGTTACTATACTGACTGTAAAGTGCAGCGTGTGTTACTATACTGACTGTAAAGTGCAGCGTGTGTTACTATACTGACTGTAAAGTGCAGCGTGCATTACTATACTGACTGTAAAGTGCAGCATGTGTTACTATACTGACTGTAAAGTGCAGCGTGCGTTACTATACTGACTGTAAAGTGCAGCGTGCATTACTATACTGACTGTAAAGAGCAGCATGTGTTACTATACTGACTGTAAAGAGCAGCATGTGTTACTATACTGACTGTAAAGTGCCGCATGTGTTACTATACTGACTAAAGTGCAGCGTGCGTTACTATACTGACTGTAAAGTGGTGCATGTGTTACTATACTGACTAAAGTGCAGCGTGCGTTACTATACTGACTGTAAAGTGCAGCGTGCGTTACTATACTGACTGTAAAGTGGTGCATGTGTTACTATACTGACTGTAAAGTGCAGCGTGTGTTACTATACTGACTGTAATGTGCAGCGTGCGTTACTATACTGACTGTAAAGTGCCGCATGTGTTACTATACTGACTGTAAAGTGCAGCATGTGTTACTTTACTGACTGTAAAGAGCAGCGTGTGTTACTATACTGACTGTAAAGTGCAGCGTGCGTTACTATACTGACTGTAAAGTGCAGCGTGCATTACTATACTGACTGTAAAGTGCAGCATGTGTTACTATACTGACTGTAAAGAGCAGCATGTGTTACTATACTGACTGTAAAGTGCAGCGTGTGTTACTATACTGACTGTAAAGTGCTGCATGTGTTACTATACTGACTGTAAAGAGCAGCATGTGTTACTATACTGACTGTAAAGTGCTGCGTGTGTTACTATACTGACTGTAAAGTGCTGCGTGTGTTACTATACTGACTGTAAAGAGCAGCATGTGTTACTATACTGACTGTAAAGTGCTGCATGTGTTACTATACTGACTGTAAAGTGCAGCATGTGTTACTATACTGACTGTAAAGAGCAGCATGCGTTACTATACTGACTGTAAAGTGCAGCGTGCGTTACTATACTGACTGTAAAGTGCAGCGTGCGTTACTATACTGACTGTAAAGAGCAGCATGTGTTACTATACTGACTGTAAAGTGCAGCATGTGTTACTATACTGACTGTAAAGAGCAGCGTGTGTTACTATACTGACTGTAAAGAGCAGCGTGTGTTACTATACTGACTGTAAAGTGCAGCGTACGTTACTATACTGACTGTAAAGAGCAGCGTGTGTTACTATACTGACTGTAAAGTGCAGCGTGTGTTACTATACTGACTGTAAAGTGCAGCATGTGTTACTATACTGACTGTAAAGAGCAGCCTGTGTTACTATACTGACTGTAAAGAGCAGCATGTGTTACTATACTGACTGTAAAGAGCAGCGTGCGTTACTATACTGACTGTAAAGTGCAGCGTGTGTTACTATACTGACTGTAAAGTGGTGCATGTGTTACTATACTGACTAAAGTGCAGCGTGCGTTACTATACTGACTGTAAAGTGCAGCGTGCATTACTATACTGACTGTAAAGTGCAGCATGTGTTACTATACTGACTGTAATGTGCAGCGTGCGTTACTATACTGACTGTAAAGTGCCGCATGTGTTACTATACTGACTGTAAAGTGCAGCATGTGTTACTTTACTGACTGTAAAGAGCAGCGTGTGTTACTATACTGACTGTAAAGTGCAGCGTGTGTTACTATACTGACTGTAAAGTGCAGCGTGTGTTACTATACTGACTGTAAAGAGCAGCATGTGTTACTATACTGACTGTAAAGTGCAGCGTGTGTTACTATACTGACTGTAAAGTGCTGCATGTGTTACTATACTGACTGTAAAGAGCAGCATGTGTTACTATACTGACTGTAAAGTGCTGCGTGTGTTACTATACTGACTGTAAAGTGCTGCGTGTGTTACTATACTGACTGTAAAGAGCAGCATGTGTTACTATACTGACTGTAAAGTGCTGCGTGTGTTACTATACTGACTGTAAAGTGCCGCGTGTGTTACTATACTGACTGTAAAGTGCTGCATGTGTTACTATACTGACTGTAAAGTGCAGCATGTGTTACTATACTGACTGTAAAGAGCAGCATGCGTTACTATACTGACTGTAAAGTGCAGCGTGCGTTACTATACTGACTGTAAAGTGCAGCGTGCGTTACTATACTGACTGTAAAGAGCAGCATGTGTTACTATACTGACTGTAAAGTGCAGCATGTGTTACTATACTGACTGTAAAGAGCAGCGTGTGTTACTATACTGACTGTAAAGAGCAGCGTGTGTTACTATACTGACTGTAAAGTGCAGCGTACGTTACTATACTGACTGTAAAGAGCAGCGTGTGTTACTATACTGACTGTAAAGTGCAGCGTGTGTTACTATACTGACTGTAAAGTGCAGCATGTGTTACTATACTGACTGTAAAGAGCAGCCTGTGTTACTATACTGACTGTAAAGAGCAGCATGTGTTACTATACTGACTGTAAAGAGCAGCGTGCGTTACTATACTGACTGTAAAGTGCAGCGTGTGTTACTATACTGACTGTAAAATGCAGCGTGCGTTACTATACTGACTGTAAAGTGCAGCGTGTGTTACTATACTGACTGTAAAATGCAGCGTGCGTTACTATACTGACTGTAAAGTGCCGCATGTGTTACTATACTGACTGTAAAGAGCAGCATGTGTTACTATACTGACTGTAAAGTGCCGCATGTGTTACTATACTGACTGTAAAGTGCAGCGTGTGTTACTATACTGACTGTAAAGTTCAGCATGTGTTACTATACTGACTGTAAAGTGCAGCGTGCGTTACTATACTGACTGTAAAGTGCAGCGTGTGTTACTATACTGACTGTAAAGTGGCGCGTGTGTTACTATACTGACTGTAAAGAGCAGCGTGCGTTACTATACTGACTGTAAAGTGCCGCGTGTGTTACTATACTGACTGTAAAGTGCAGCATGCGTTACTATACTGACTGTAAAGTGCCGCGTGTGTTACTATACTGACTGTAAAGTGCCGCATGTGTTACTATACTGACTGTAAAGTGCCGCGTGTGTTACTATACTGACTGTAAAGTGCAGCTTGCGTTACTATACTGACTGTAAAGTGCCGCATGTGTTACTATACTGACTGTAAAATGCAGCATGCGTTACTATACTGACTGTAAAGAGCAGCATGTGTTACTATACTGACTGTAAAGTGCAGCATGCGTTACTATACTGACTGTAAAGAGCAGCATGTGTTACTATACTGACTGTAAAGTGCAGCATGTGTTACTATACTGATTGTAAAGTGCAGCATGTGTTACTATACTGACTGTAAAGTGCCGCTTTTGTTACTATACTGACTGTAAAGTGCCGCATGTGTTACTATACTGACTGTAAAGTGCAGCGTGCATTACTATACTGACTGTAAAGTGCAGCATGTGTTACTATACTGACTGTAAAGAGCAGCGTGTGTTACTATACTGACTGTAAAGTGCAGCGTGTGTTACTATACTGACTGTAAAGTTCAGCGTGTGTTACTATACTGACTGTAAAGAGCAGCATGTGTTACTATACTGACTGTAAAGAGCAGCGTGCGTTACTATACTGACTGTAAAGTGGTGCATGTGTTACTATACTGACTGTAAAGTGCAGCGTGTGTTACTATACTGACTGTAAAGTGCAGCGTGCGTTACTATACTGACTGTAAAGTGCAGCGTGCGTTACTATACTGACTGTAAAGTGCAGCATGTGTTACTATACTGACTGTAATGTGCAGCGTGCGTTACTATACTGACTGTAAAGTGCTGCATGTGTTACTATACTGACTGTAAAGTGCCACATGCGTTACTATACTGACTGTAAAGTGCAGCGTGCGTTACTATACTGACTGTAAAGTGCAGCGTGCGTTACTATACTGACTGTAAAGAGCAGCATGTGTTACTATACTGACTGTAAAGTGCCGCATGTGTTACTCTACTGACTGTAAAGTGCCGCATGTGTTACTCTACTGACTGTAAAGTGCCGCGTGTGTTACTATACTGACTGTAAAGTGCAGCGTGTGTTACTATACTGACTGTAAAGTGCAGCGTGCGTTACTATACTGACTGTAAAGTGCCGCATGTGTTACTATACTGACTGTAAAGTGCAGCGTGCGTTACTATACTGACTGTAAAGTGCCGCATGTGTTACTATACTGACTGTAAAGTGCAGCATGTGTTACTATACTGACTGTAAAGTGCAGCATGGGTTACTATACTGACTGTAAAGTGCCGCATGTGTTACTATACTGACTGTAAAGTGCAGCGTGTGTTACTATACTGACTGTAAAGTGCAGCGTGTGTTACTATACTGACTGTAAAGTGCAGCATGTGTTACTATACTGACTGTAAAGAGCAGCATGTGTTACTATACTGACTGTAAAGTGCAGCGTGCGTTACTATACTGACTGTAAAGTGCAGCGTGTGTTACTATACTGACTGTAAAGTGCAGCGTGTTACTATACTGACTGTAAAGTGCAGCGTGTGTTACTATACTGACTGTAAAGTGCCGCATGTGTTACTATACTGACTGTAAAGTGCCGCGTGCGTTACTATACTGACTGTAAAGTGCCGCGTGTGTTACTATACTGACTGTAAAGTGCCGCGTGCGTTACTATACTGACTGTAAAGTGCCGCGTGCGTTACTATACTGACTGTAAAGTGCCGTATGTGTTACTATACTGACTGTAAAGTGACGCATGCGTTACTATACTGACTGTAAAGTGCAGCATGTGTTACTGTACTGACTGTAAAGTGCAGCATGTGTTACTATACTGACTGTAAAGAGCAGCATGCGTTACTATACTGACTGTAAAGTGCCGCGTGCGTTACTATACTGACTGTAAAGTGCCGCGTGCGTTACTATACTGACTGTAAAGTGCAGCGTGTGTTACTATACTGACTGTAAAGTGCCGATGTGTTACTATACTGACTGTAAAGTGCAGCGTGCGTTACTATACTGACTGTAAAGTGCCGATGTGTTACTATACTGACTGTAAAGTGCAGCGTGTGTTACTATACTGACTGTAAAGTGCAGCGTGCGTTACTATACTGACTGTAAAGTGCCGCGTGCGTTACTATACTGACTGTAAAGTGCAGCATGCGTTACTATACTGACTGTAAAGAGCAGCATGTGTTACTATACTGACTGTAAAGTGCAGCATGTGTTACTATACTGATTGTAAAGTGCAGCATGTGTTACTATACTGACTGTAAAGTGCCGCTTGTGTTACTATACTGACTGTAAAGTGCCGCATGTGTTACTATACTGACTGTAAAGTGCAGCGTGCATTACTATACTGACTGTAAAGTGCAGCGTGCGTTACTATACTGACTGTAAAGAGCAGCGTGTGTTACTATACTGACTGTAAAGTGCAGTATGTGTTACTATACTGACTGTAAAGAGCAGCATGTGTTACTATACTGACTGTAAAGTGCCGCATGTGTTACTATACTGACTGTAAAGTGCCGCATGTGTTACTATACTGACTGTAAAGTGCTGCATGTGTTACTATACTGACTGTAAAGTGCAGCATGTGTTACTATACTGACTGTAAAGAGCAGCATGTGTTACTATACTGACTGTAAAGAGCAGTATGTGTTACTATACTGACTGTAAAGAGCAGCATGTGTTACTATACTGACTGTAAAGTGCCGCGTGTGTTACTATACTGACTGTAAAGTGCAGCATGTGTTACTATACTGACTGTAAAGAGCAGCGTGTGTTACTATACTGACTGTAAAGTGCAGTATGTGTTACTATACTGACTGTAAAGAGCAGCATGTGTTACTATACTGACTGTAAAGAGCAGCGTGCGTTACTATACTGACTGTAAAGTGCAGCATGCATTACTATACTGACTGTAAAGTGCAGCGTGTGGTACTATACTGACTGTACAGTGCAGCGTGCGTTACTATACTGACTGTAAAGTGCAGCGTGCGTTACTATACTGACTGTAAAGTGCAGCATGTGTTACTATACTGACTGTAAAGTGCAGCGTGCGTTACTATACTGACTGTAAAGTGCAGCGTGCGTTACTATACTGACTGTAAAGTGCAGCGTGCGTTACTATACTGACTGTAAAGTGCCGCATGTGTTACTATACTGACTGTAAAGTGCTGCATGTGTTACTATACTGACTGTAAAGTGCTGCATGTGTTACTATACTGACTGTAAAGTGCTGCGTGTGTTACTATACTGACTGTAAAGTGCAGCATGTGTTACTATACTGACTGTAAAGTGGTGCATGTGTTACTATACTGACTGTAAAGAGCAGCGTGTGTTACTATACTGACTGTAAATTGCAGCATGTGTTACTATACTGACTGTAAAGTGCAGCGTGCGTTACTATACTGACTGTAAAGTGCCGCATGTGTTACTATACTGACTGTAAAGTGCAGCGTGCATTACTATACTGACTGTAAAGTGCAGCATGTGTTACTATACTGACTGTAAAGAGCAGCGTGTGTTACTATACTGACTGTAAAGTGCAGCGTGTGTTACTATACTGACTGTAAAGAGCAGCATGTGTTACTATACTGACTGTAAATTGCAGCGTGTGTTACTATACTGACTGTAAAGTGCCGCATGTGTTACTATACTGACTGTAAAGTGCAGCGTGTGTTACTATACTGACTGTAAAGAGCAGCATGTGTTACTATACTGACTGTAAAGTGCAGCATGTGTTACTATACTGACTGTAAATTGCAGCGTGTGTTACTATACTGACTGTAAAGAGCAGCATGTGTTACTATACTGACTGTAAAGTGCTGCGTGTGTTACTATACTGACTGTAAAGTGCTGCGTGTGTTACTATACTGACTGTAAAGAGCAGCATGTGTTACTATACTGACTGTAAAGTGCTGCGTGTGTTACTATACTGACTGTAAAGTGCTGCATGTGTTACTATACTGACTGTAAAGTGCTGCATGTGTTACTATACTGACTGTAAAGTGCAGCATGTGTTACTATACTGACTGTAAAGAGCAGCATGTGTTACTATACTGACTGTAAAGTGCAGCGTGCGTTACTATACTGACTGTAAAGTGCAGCGTGCGTTACTATACTGACTGTAAAGAGCAGCATGTGTTACTATACTGACTGTAAAGTGCAGCGTGTGTTACTATACTGACTGTAAAGTGGTGCATGTGTTACTATACTGACAGTAAAGTGCAGCGTGTGTTACTATACTGACTGTAAAGTGCAGCATGTGTTACTATACTGACTGTAAAGAGCAGCGTGTGTCACTATACTGACTGTAAAGTGCAGCGTGTGTTACTATACTGACTGTAAAGTGCTGCATGTGTTACTATACTGACTGTAAAGTGCTGCGTGTGTTACTATACTGACTGTAAAGTGCAGCATGTGTTACTATACTGACTGTAAAGTGGTGCATGTGTTACTATACTGACTGTAAAGTGCAGCGTGCGTTACTATACTGACTGTAAAGTGCCGCATGTGTTACTATACTGACTGTAAAGTGCAGCGTGCATTACTATACTGACTGTAAAGTGCAGCATGTGTTACTATACTGACTGTAAAGAGCAGCGTGTGTTACTATACTGACTGTAAAGTGCAGCGTGCGTTACTATACTGACTGTAAAGTGCAGCGTGCGTTACTATACTGACTGTAAAGTGCAGCATGTGTTACTATACTGACTGTAAAGTGCAGCGTGCGTTACTATACTGACTGTAAAGTGCAGCATGTGTTACTATACTGACTGTAAAGTGCAGCGTGCGTTACTATACTGACTGTAAAGTGCAGCGTGTGTTACTATACTGACTGTAAAGTGCAGCGTGCATTACTATACTGACTGTAAAGTGCAGCATGTGTTACTATACTGACTGTAAAGTGCAGCGTGCGTTACTATACTGACTGTAAAGTGCAGCGTGCGTTACTATACTGACTGTAAAGAGCAGCATGTGTTACTATACTGACTGTAAAGTGCCGCATGTGTTACTATACTGACTGTAAAGAGCAGCGTGCGTTACTATACTGACTGTAAAGAGCAGCATGTGTTACTATACTGACTGTAAAGAGCAGCATGTGTTACTATACTGACTGTAAAGTGCCGCATGTGTTACTATACTGACTGTAAAGTGGTGCATGTGTTACTATACTGACTAAAGTGCAGCGTGCGTTACTATACTGACTGTAAAGTGGTGCATGTGTTACTATACTGACTAAAGTGCAGCATGTGTTACTATACTGACTGTAATGTGCAGCGTGCGTTACTATACTGACTGTAAAGTGCCGCATGTGTTACTATACTGACTGTAAAGTGCAGCATGTGTTACTATACTGACTGTAAAGAGCAGCGTGTGTTACTATACTGACTGTAAAGTGCAGCGTGTGTTACTATACTGACTGTAAAGTGCAGCGTGCATTACTATACTGACTGTAAAGTGCTGCATGTGTTACTATACTGACTGTAAAGAGCAGCATGTGTTACTATACTGACTGTAAAGTGCTGCGTGTGTTACTATACTGACTGTAAAGTGCTGCGTGTGTTACTATACTGACTGTAAAGAGCAGCATGTGTTACTATACTGACTGTAAAGTGCTGCGTGTGTTACTATACTGACTGTAAAGTGCTGCGTGTGTTACTATACTGACTGTAAAGTGCTGCATGTGTTTCTATACTGACTGTAAAGAGCAGCATGTGTTACTATACTGACTGTAAAGTGCAGCGTGCGTTACTATACTGACTGTAAAGTGCAGCGTGCGTTACTATACTGACTGTAAAGAGCAGCATGTGTTACTATACTGACTGTAAAGAGCAGCGTGTGTTACTATACTGACTGTAAAGTGCAGCATGTGTTACTATACTGACTGTAAAGTGCTGCGTGTGTTACTATACTGACTGTAAAGTGCAGCGTGTGTTACTATACTGACTGTAAAGTGCTGCATGTGTTACTATACTGACTGTAAAGTGCTGCGTGTGTTACTATACTGACTGTAAAGTGCAGCATGTGTTACTATACTGACTGTAAAGTGGTGCATGTGTTACTATACTGACTGTAAAGTGCAGCGTGCGTTACTATACTGACTGTAAAGTGCCGCATGTGTTACTATACTGACTGTAAAGTGCAGCGTGCATTACTATACTGACTGTAAAGTGCAGCATGTGTTACTATACTGACTGTAAAGAGCAGCGTGTGTTACTATACTGACTGTAAAGTGCAGCGTGTGTTACTATACTGACTGTAAAGTGCAGCGTGCATTACTATACTGACTGTAAAGTGCAGCATGTGTTACTATACTGACTGTAAAGTGCAGCGTGCGTTACTATACTGACTGTAAAGTGCAGCGTGCATTACTATACTGACTGTAAAGAGCAGCATGTGTTACTATACTGACTGTAAAGAGCAGCGTGTGTTACTATACTGACTGTAAAGAGCAGCGTGTGTTACTATACTGACTGTAAAGAGCAGCATGTGTTACTATACTGACTGTAAAGTGCCGCATGTGTTACTATACTGACTGTAAAGTGGTGCATGTGTTACTATACTGACTAAAGTGCAGCGTGCGTTACTATACTGACTGTAAAGTGCAGCGTGCATTACTATACTGACTGTAAAGTGCAGCATGTGTTACTATACTGACTGTAATGTGCAGCGTGCGTTACTATACTGACTGTAAAGTGCCGCATGTGTTACTATACTGACTGTAAAGTGCCACATGCGTTACTATACTGACTGTAAAGTGCAGCGTGCGTTACTATACTGACTATAAAGTGCAGCGTGTGTTACTATACTGACTGTAAAGAGCAGCATGTGTTACTATACTGACTGTAAAGTGCAGCATGTGTTACTATACTGACTGTAATGTGCAGCGTGCGTTACTATACTGACTGTAAAGTGCCGCATGTGTTACTATACTGACTGTAAAGTGCCACATGCGTTACTATACTGACTGTAAAGTGCAGCGTGCGTTACTATACTGACTGTAAAGTGCAGCATGTGTTACTATACTGACTGTAAAGAGCAGCATGTGTTACTATACTGACTGTAAAGTGCCGCATGTGTTACTATACTGACTGTAAAGTGCAGCGTGTGTTACTATACTGACTGTAAAGAGCAGCGTGTGTTACTATACTGACTGTAAAGTGCAGCGTGTGTTACTATACTGACTGTAAAGTGCAGCGTGTGTTACTATACTGACTGTAAAGTGCAGCGTACGTTACTATACTGACTGTAAAGAGCAGCGTGTGTTACTATACTGACTGTAAAGTGCAGCGTGTGTTACTATACTGACTGTAAAGTGCAGCATGTGTTACTATACTGACTGTAAAGTGCCGCATGTGTTACTATACTGACTGTAAAGTGCAGCATGTGTTACTATACTGACTGTAAAGAGCAGCGTGTGTTACTATACTGACTGTAAAGTGCAGCGTACGTTACTATACTGACTGTAAAGAGCAGCGTGTGTTACTATACTGACTGTAAAGTGCAGCGTGTGTTACTATACTGACTGTAAAGTGCAGCATGTGTTACTATACTGACTGTAAAGTGCCGCATGTGTTACTATACTGACTGTAAAGTGCAGCGTGTGTTACTATACTGACTGTAAAGTGCAGCGTGTGTTACTATACTGACTGTAAAGTGCAGCGTGCGTTACTATACTGACTGTAAAGAGCAGCGTGTGTTACTATACTGACTGTAAAGTGCAGCGTGTGTTACTATACTGACTGTAAAGAGCAGCGTGCGTTACTATACTGACTGTAAAGTGCTGCATGTGTTACTATACTGACTGTAAAGTGCCGCATGTGTTACTATACTGACTGTAAAGTGCAGCGTGTGTTACTATACTGACTGTAAAGTGCAGCGTGTGTTACTATACTGACTGTAAAGAGCAGCGTGCGTTACTATACTGACTGTAAAGTGCAGCATGTGTTACTATACTGACTGTAAAGAGCAGCATGTGTTACTATACTGACTGTAAAGTGCAGCGTGTGTTACTATACTGACTGTAAAGAGCAGCATGTGTTACTATACTGACTGTAAAGTGCTGCGTGTGTTACTATACTGACTGTAAAGTGCTGCGTGTGTTACTATACTGACTGTAAAGAGCAGCATGTGTTACTATACTGACTGTAAAGTGCTGCGTGTGTTACTATACTGACTGTAAAGTGCTGCGTGTGTTACTATACTGACTGTAAAGTGCTGCATGTGTTACTATACTGACTGTAAAGTGCAGCGTGCGTTACTATACTGACTGTAAAGTGCAGCGTGCGTTACTATACTGACTGTAAAGAGCAGCATGTGTTACTATACTGACTGTAAAGAGCAGCGTGTGTTACTATACTGACTGTAAAGTGGTGCATGTGTTACTATACTGACTGTAAAGTGCAGCGTGTGTTACTATACTGACTGTAAAGTGCAGCATGTGTTACCATACTGACTGTAAAGTGCTGCATGTGTTACTATACTGACTGTAAAGTGCTGCGTGTGTTACTATACTGACTGTAAAGTGCCGCATGTGTTACTATACTGACTGTAAAGTGCAGCGTGCCTTACTATACTGACTGTAAAGTGCAGCATGTGTTACTATACTGACTGTAAAGAGCAGCGTGTGTTACTATACTGACTGTAAAGTGCAGCGTGTGTTACTATACTGACTGTAAAGTGCAGCGTGCATTACTATACTGACTGTAAAGTGCAGCATGTGTTACTATACTGACTGTAAAGTGCAGCGTGCGTTACTATACTGACTGTAAAGTGCAGCGTGCATTACTATACTGACTGTAAAGAGCAGCATGTGTTACTATACTGACTGTAAAGAGCAGCATGTGTTACTATACTGACTGTAAAGTGCCGCATGTGTTACTATACTGACTGTAAAGTGGTGCATGTGTTACTATACTGACTAAAGTGCAGCGTGCGTTACTATACTGACTGTAAAGTGGTGCATGTGTTACTATACTGACTAAAGTGCAGCGTGCGTTACTATACTGACTGTAAAGTGCAGCGTGCATTACTATACTGACTGTAAAGTGCAGCATGTGTTACTATACTGACTGTAATGTGCAGCGTGCGTTACTATACTGACTGTAAAGTGCCGCATGTGTTACTATACTGACTGTAAAGTGCAGCATGTGTTACTTTACTGACTGTAAAGAGCAGCGTGTGTTACTATACTGACTGTAAAGTGCAGCGTGTGTTACTATACTGACTGTAAAGTGCAGCGTGCATTACTATACTGACTGTAAAGTGCAGCATGCGTTACTATACTGACTGTAAAGAGCAGCATGTGTTACTATACTGACTGTAAAGTGCAGCATGTGTTACTATACTGACTGTAAAGAGCAGCATGTGTTACTATACTGACTGTAAAGTGCCGCTTTTGTTACTATACTGACTGTAAAGTGCCGCATGTGTTACTATACTGACTGTAAAGTGCAGCGTGCATTACTATACTGACTGTAAAGTGCAGCATGTGTTACTATACTGACTGTAAAGAGCAGCGTGTGTTACTATACTGACTGTAAAGTGCAGCGTGTGTTACTATACTGACTGTAAAGTTCAGCGTGTGTTACTATACTGACTGTAAAGAGCAGCATGTGTTACTATACTGACTGTAAAGAGCAGCGTGCGTTACTATACTGACTGTAAAGTGGTGCATGTGTTACTATACTGACTGTAAAGTGCAGCGTGTGTTACTATACTGACTGTAAAGTGCAGCGTGCGTTACTATACTGACTGTAAAGTGCAGCGTGCGTTACTATACTGACTGTAAAGTGCAGCATGTGTTACTATACTGACTGTAATGTGCAGCGTGCGTTACTATACTGACTGTAAAGTGCTGCATGTGTTACTATACTGACTGTAAAGTGCAGCATGTATTACTATACTGACTGTAAAGTGCCACATGCGTTACTATACTGACTGTAAAGTGCAGCGTGCGTTACTATACTGACTGTAAAGTGGTGCATGTGTTACTATACTGACTGTAAAGTGCAGCGTGTGTTACTATACTGACTGTAATGTGCAGCGTGCGTTACTATACTGACTGTAAAGTGCCGCATGTGTTACTATACTGACTGTAAAGTGCAGCATGTGTTACTTTACTGACTGTAAAGAGCAGCGTGTGTTACTATACTGACTGTAAAGTGCAGCGTGTGTTACTATACTGACTGTAAAGTGCAGCGTGCATTACTATACTGACTGTAAAGTGCAGCATGTGTTACTATACTGACTGTAAAGAGCAGCATGTGTTACTATACTGACTGTAAAGTGCAGCGTGTGTTACTATACTGACTGTAAAGTGCTGCATGTGTTACTATACTGACTGTAAAGAGCAGCATGTGTTACTATACTGACTGTAAAGTGCTGCGTGTGTTACTATACTGACTGTAAAGTGCTGCGTGTGTTACTATACTGACTGTAAAGAGCAGCATGTGTTACTATACTGACTGTAAAGTGCTGCGTGTGTTACTATACTGACTGTAAAGTGCTGCATGTGTTACTATACTGACTGTAAAGTGCTGCATGTGTTACTATACTGACTGTAAAGTGCAGCATGTGTTACTATACTGACTGTAAAGAGCAGCATGTGTTACTATACTGACTGTAAAGTGCAGCGTGCGTTACTATACTGACTGTAAAGTGCAGCGTGCGTTACTATACTGACTGTAAAGAGCAGCATGTGTTACTATACTGACTGTAAAGTGCAGCGTGTGTTACTATACTGACTGTAAAGTGGTGCATGTGTTACTATACTGACTGTAAAGTGCAGCGTGTGTTACTATACTGACTGTAAAGTGCAGCATGTGTTACTATACTGACTGTAAAGAGCAGCGTGTGTCACTATACTGACTGTAAAGTGCAGCGTGTGTTACTATACTGACTGTAAAGTGCTGCATGTGTTACTATACTGACTGTAAAGTGCTGCGTGTGTTACTATACTGACTGTAAAGTGCAGCATGTGTTACTATACTGACTGTAAAGTGGTGCATGTGTTACTATACTGACTGTAAAGTGCAGCGTGTGTTACTATACTGACTGTAAAGTGCAGCGTGCATTACTATACTGACTGTAAAGTGCAGCATGTGTTACTATACTGACTGTAAAGAGCAGCGTGTGTTACTATACTGACTGTAAAGTGCAGCGTGCGTTACTATACTGACTGTAAAGTGCAGCGTGCGTTACTATACTGACTGTAAAGTGCAGCATGTGTTACTATACTGACTGTAAAGTGCAGCGTGCGTTACTATACTGACTGTAAAGTGCAGCATGTGTTACTATACTGACTGTAAAGTGCAGCGTGCGTTACTATACTGACTGTAAAGTGCAGCGTGTGTTACTATACTGACTGTAAAGTGCAGCGTGCATTACTATACTGACTGTAAAGTGCAGCATGTGTTACTATACTGACTGTAAAGTGCAGCGTGCGTTACTATACTGACTGTAAAGTGCAGCGTGCGTTACTATACTGACTGTAAAGAGCAGCATGTGTTACTATACTGACTGTAAAGTGCCGCATGTGTTACTATACTGACTGTAAAGAGCAGCGTGCGTTACTATACTGACTGTAAAGAGCAGCATGTGTTACTATACTGACTGTAAAGAGCAGCATGTGTTACTATACTGACTGTAAAGTGCCGCATGTGTTACTATACTGACTGTAAAGTGGTGCATGTGTTACTATACTGACTAAAGTGCAGCGTGCGTTACTATACTGACTGTAAAGTGGTGCATGTGTTACTATACTGACTAAAGTGCAGCGTGCGTTACTATACTGACTGTAAAGTGCAGCGTGCATTACTATACTGACTGTAAAGTGCAGCATGTGTTACTATACTGACTGTAATGTGCAGCGTGCGTTACTATACTGACTGTAAAGTGCCGCATGTGTTACTATACTGACTGTAAAGTGCAGCATGTGTTACTATACTGACTGTAAAGAGCAGCGTGTGTTACTATACTGACTGTAAAGTGCAGCGTGTGTTACTATACTGACTGTAAAGTGCAGCGTGCATTACTATACTGACTGTAAAGTGCCGCATGTGTTACTATACTGACTGTAAAGTGCTGCATGTGTTACTATACTGACTGTAAAGAGCAGCATGTGTTACTATACTGACTGTAAAGTGCTGCGTGTGTTACTATACTGACTGTAAAGTGCTGCGTGTGTTACTATACTGACTGTAAAGAGCAGCATGTGTTACTATACTGACTGTAAAGTGCTGCGTGTGTTACTATACTGACTGTAAAGTGCTGCGTGTGTTACTATACTGACTGTAAAGTGCTGCATGTGTTTCTATACTGACTGTAAAGAGCAGCATGTGTTACTATACTGACTGTAAAGTGCAGCGTGCGTTACTATACTGACTGTAAAGTGCAGCGTGCGTTACTATACTGACTGTAAAGAGCAGCATGTGTTACTATACTGACTGTAAAGAGCAGCGTGTGTTACTATACTGACTGTAAAGTGCAGCATGTGTTACTATACTGACTGTAAAGTGCTGCGTGTGTTACTATACTGACTGTAAAGTGCAGCGTGTGTTACTATACTGACTGTAAAGTGCTGCATGTGTTACTATACTGACTGTAAAGTGCTGCGTGTGTTACTATACTGACTGTAAAGTGCAGCATGTGTTACTATACTGACTGTAAAGTGGTGCATGTGTTACTATACTGACTGTAAAGTGCAGCGTGCGTTACTATACTGACTGTAAAGTGCCGCATGTGTTACTATACTGACTGTAAAGTGCAGCGTGCATTACTATACTGACTGTAAAGTGCAGCATGTGTTACTATACTGACTGTAAAGAGCAGCGTGTGTTACTATACTGACTGTAAAGTGCAGCGTGTGTTACTATACTGACTGTAAAGTGCAGCGTGCATTACTATACTGACTGTAAAGTGCAGCATGTGTTACTATACTGACTGTAAAGTGCAGCGTGCGTTACTATACTGACTGTAAAGTGCAGCGTGCATTACTATACTGACTGTAAAGAGCAGCATGTGTTACTATACTGACTGTAAAGAGCAGCGTGTGTTACTATACTGACTGTAAAGAGCAGCGTGTGTTACTATACTGACTGTAAAGAGCAGCATGTGTTACTATACTGACTGTAAAGTGCCGCATGTGTTACTATACTGACTGTAAAGTGGTGCATGTGTTACTATACTGACTAAAGTGCAGCGTGCGTTACTATACTGACTGTAAAGTGCAGCGTGCATTACTATACTGACTGTAAAGTGCAGCATGTGTTACTATACTGACTGTAATGTGCAGCGTGCGTTACTATACTGACTGTAAAGTGCCGCATGTGTTACTATACTGACTGTAAAGTGCCACATGCGTTACTATACTGACTGTAAAGTGCAGCGTGCGTTACTATACTGACTATAAAGTGCAGCGTGTGTTACTATACTGACTGTAAAGAGCAGCATGTGTTACTATACTGACTGTAAAGTGCAGCATGTGTTACTATACTGACTGTAATGTGCAGCGTGCGTTACTATACTGACTGTAAAGTGCCGCATGTGTTACTATACTGACTGTAAAGTGCCACATGCGTTACTATACTGACTGTAAAGTGCAGCGTGCGTTACTATACTGACTGTAAAGTGCAGCATGTGTTACTATACTGACTGTAAAGAGCAGCATGTGTTACTATACTGACTGTAAAGTGCCGCATGTGTTACTATACTGACTGTAAAGTGCAGCGTGTGTTACTATACTGACTGTAAAGAGCAGCGTGTGTTACTATACTGACTGTAAAGTGCAGCGTGTGTTACTATACTGACTGTAAAGTGCAGCGTGTGTTACTATACTGACTGTAAAGTGCAGCGTACGTTACTATACTGACTGTAAAGAGCAGCGTGTGTTACTATACTGACTGTAAAGTGCAGCGTGTGTTACTATACTGACTGTAAAGTGCAGCATGTGTTACTATACTGACTGTAAAGTGCCGCATGTGTTACTATACTGACTGTAAAGTGCAGCATGTGTTACTATACTGACTGTAAAGAGCAGCGTGTGTTACTATACTGACTGTAAAGTGCAGCGTACGTTACTATACTGACTGTAAAGAGCAGCGTGTGTTACTATACTGACTGTAAAGTGCAGCGTGTGTTACTATACTGACTGTAAAGTGCAGCATGTGTTACTATACTGACTGTAAAGTGCCGCATGTGTTACTATACTGACTGTAAAGTGCAGCGTGTGTTACTATACTGACTGTAAAGTGCAGCGTGTGTTACTATACTGACTGTAAAGTGCAGCGTGCGTTACTATACTGACTGTAAAGAGCAGCGTGTGTTACTATACTGACTGTAAAGTGCAGCGTGTGTTACTATACTGACTGTAAAGAGCAGCGTGCGTTACTATACTGACTGTAAAGTGCTGCATGTGTTACTATACTGACTGTAAAGTGCCGCATGTGTTACTATACTGACTGTAAAGTGCAGCGTGTGTTACTATACTGACTGTAAAGTGCAGCGTGTGTTACTATACTGACTGTAAAGAGCAGCGTGCGTTACTATACTGACTGTAAAGTGCAGCATGTGTTACTATACTGACTGTAAAGAGCAGCATGTGTTACTATACTGACTGTAAAGTGCAGCGTGTGTTACTATACTGACTGTAAAGAGCAGCATGTGTTACTATACTGACTGTAAAGTGCTGCGTGTGTTACTATACTGACTGTAAAGTGCTGCGTGTGTTACTATACTGACTGTAAAGAGCAGCATGTGTTACTATACTGACTGTAAAGTGCTGCGTGTGTTACTATACTGACTGTAAAGTGCTGCGTGTGTTACTATACTGACTGTAAAGTGCTGCATGTGTTACTATACTGACTGTAAAGTGCAGCGTGCGTTACTATACTGACTGTAAAGTGCAGCGTGCGTTACTATACTGACTGTAAAGAGCAGCATGTGTTACTATACTGACTGTAAAGAGCAGCGTGTGTTACTATACTGACTGTAAAGTGGTGCATGTGTTACTATACTGACTGTAAAGTGCAGCGTGTGTTACTATACTGACTGTAAAGTGCAGCATGTGTTACCATACTGACTGTAAAGTGCTGCATGTGTTACTATACTGACTGTAAAGTGCTGCGTGTGTTACTATACTGACTGTAAAGTGCCGCATGTGTTACTATACTGACTGTAAAGTGCAGCGTGCATTACTATACTGACTGTAAAGTGCAGCATGTGTTACTATACTGACTGTAAAGAGCAGCGTGTGTTACTATACTGACTGTAAAGTGCAGCGTGTGTTACTATACTGACTGTAAAGTGCAGCGTGCATTACTATACTGACTGTAAAGTGCAGCATGTGTTACTATACTGACTGTAAAGTGCAGCGTGCGTTACTATACTGACTGTAAAGTGCAGCGTGCATTACTATACTGACTGTAAAGAGCAGCATGTGTTACTATACTGACTGTAAAGAGCAGCATGTGTTACTATACTGACTGTAAAGTGCCGCATGTGTTACTATACTGACTGTAAAGTGGTGCATGTGTTACTATACTGACTAAAGTGCAGCGTGCGTTACTATACTGACTGTAAAGTGGTGCATGTGTTACTATACTGACTAAAGTGCAGCGTGCGTTACTATACTGACTGTAAAGTGCAGCGTGCATTACTATACTGACTGTAAAGTGCAGCATGTGTTACTATACTGACTGTAATGTGCAGCGTGCGTTACTATACTGACTGTAAAGTGCCGCATGTGTTACTATACTGACTGTAAAGTGCAGCATGTGTTACTTTACTGACTGTAAAGAGCAGCGTGTGTTACTATACTGACTGTAAAGTGCAGCGTGTGTTACTATACTGACTGTAAAGTGCAGCGTGCATTACTATACTGACTGTAAAGTGCAGCATGCGTTACTATACTGACTGTAAAGAGCAGCATGTGTTACTATACTGACTGTAAAGTGCAGCATGTGTTACTATACTGACTGTAAAGAGCAGCATGTGTTACTATACTGACTGTAAAGTGCCGCTTTTGTTACTATACTGACTGTAAAGTGCCGCATGTGTTACTATACTGACTGTAAAGTGCAGCGTGCATTACTATACTGACTGTAAAGTGCAGCATGTGTTACTATACTGACTGTAAAGAGCAGCGTGTGTTACTATACTGACTGTAAAGTGCAGCGTGTGTTACTATACTGACTGTAAAGTTCAGCGTGTGTTACTATACTGACTGTAAAGAGCAGCATGTGTTACTATACTGACTGTAAAGAGCAGCGTGCGTTACTATACTGACTGTAAAGTGGTGCATGTGTTACTATACTGACTGTAAAGTGCAGCGTGTGTTACTATACTGACTGTAAAGTGCAGCGTGCGTTACTATACTGACTGTAAAGTGCAGCGTGCGTTACTATACTGACTGTAAAGTGCAGCATGTGTTACTATACTGACTGTAATGTGCAGCGTGCGTTACTATACTGACTGTAAAGTGCTGCATGTGTTACTATACTGACTGTAAAGTGCCACATGCGTTACTATACTGACTGTAAAGTGCAGCGTGCGTTACTATACTGACTGTAAAGTGGTGCATGTGTTACTATACTGATTGTAAAGTGCAGCGTGTGTTACTATACTGACTGTAATGTGCAGCGTGCGTTACTATACTGACTGTAAAGTGCCGCATGTGTTACTATACTGACTGTAAAGTGCAGCATGTGTTACTTTACTGACTGTAAAGAGCAGCGTGTGTTACTATACTGACTGTAAAGTGCAGCGTGTGTTACTATACTGACTGTAAAGTGCAGCGTGCATTACTATACTGACTGTAAAGTGCAGCATGTGTTACTATACTGACTGTAAAGAGCAGCATGTGTTACTATACTGACTGTAAAGTGCAGCGTGTGTTACTATACTGACTGTAAAGTGCTGCATGTGTTACTATACTGACTGTAAAGAGCAGCATGTGTTACTATACTGACTGTAAAGTGCTGCGTGTGTTACTATACTGACTGTAAAGTGCTGCGTGTGTTACTATACTGACTGTAAAGAGCAGCATGTGTTACTATACTGACTGTAAAGTGCTGCGTGTGTTACTATACTGACTGTAAAGTGCTGCATGTGTTACTATACTGACTGTAAAGTGCAGCATGTGTTACTATACTGACTGTAAAGAGCAGCATGCGTTACTATACTGACTGTAAAGTGCCGCGTGTGTTACTATACTGACTGTAAAGTGCCGCGTGTGTTACTATACTGACTGTAAAGTGCTGCATGTGTTACTATACTGACTGTAAAGTGCAGCATGTGTTACTATACTGACTGTAAAGAGCAGCATGCGTTACTATACTGACTGTAAAGTGCAGCGTGCGTTACTATACTGACTGTAAAGTGCAGCGTGCGTTACTATACTGACTGTAAAGAGCAGCATGTGTTACTATACTGACTGTAAAGTGCAGCATGTGTTACTATACTGACTGTAAAGAGCAGCGTGTGTTACTATACTGACTGTAAAGAGCAGCGTGTGTTACTATACTGACTGTAAAGTGCAGCGTACGTTACTATACTGACTGTAAAGAGCAGCGTGTGTTACTATACTGACTGTAAAGTGCAGCGTGTGTTACTATACTGACTGTAAAGTGCAGCATGTGTTACTATACTGACTGTAAAGAGCAGCCTGTGTTACTATACTGACTGTAAAGAGCAGCATGTGTTACTATACTGACTGTAAAGAGCAGCGTGCGTTACTATACTGACTGTAAAGTGCAGCGTGTGTTACTATACTGACTGTAAAGTGGTGCATGTGTTACTATACTGACTAAAGTGCAGCATGCGTTACTATACTGACTGTAAAGTGCAGCGTGCATTACTATACTGACTGTAAAGTGCAGCATGTGTTACTATACTGACTGTAATGTGCAGCGTGCGTTACTATACTGACTGTAAAGTGCCGCATGTGTTACTATACTGACTGTAAAGTGCAGCATGTGTTACTTTACTGACTGTAAAGAGCAGCGTGTGTTACTATACTGACTGTAAAGTGCAGCGTGTGTTACTATACTGACTGTAAAGTGCAGCGTGTGTTACTATACTGACTGTAAAGAGCAGCATGTGTTACTATACTGACTGTAAAGTGCAGCGTGTGTTACTATACTGACTGTAAAGTGCTGCATGTGTTACTATACTGACTGTAAAGAGCAGCATGTGTTACTATACTGACTGTAAAGTGCTGCGTGTGTTACTATACTGACTGTAAAGTGCTGCGTGTGTTACTATACTGACTGTAAAGAGCAGCATGTGTTACTATACTGACTGTAAAGTGCTGCGTGTGTTACTATACTGACTGTAAAGTGCCGCGTGTGTTACTATACTGACTGTAAAGTGCTGCATGTGTTACTATACTGACTGTAAAGTGCAGCATGTGTTACTATACTGACTGTAAAGAGCAGCATGCGTTACTATACTGACTGTAAAGTGCAGCGTGCGTTACTATACTGACTGTAAAGTGCAGCGTGCGTTACTATACTGACTGTAAAGAGCAGCATGTGTTACTATACTGACTGTAAAGTGCAGCATGTGTTACTATACTGACTGTAAAGAGCAGCGTGTGTTACTATACTGACTGTAAAGAGCAGCGTGTGTTACTATACTGACTGTAAAGTGCAGCGTACGTTACTATACTGACTGTAAAGAGCAGCGTGTGTTACTATACTGACTGTAAAGTGCAGCGTGTGTTACTATACTGACTGTAAAGTGCCGCGTGTGTTACTATACTGACTGTAAAGTGCTGCATGTGTTACTATACTGACTGTAAAGTGCAGCATGTGTTACTATACTGACTGTAAAGAGCAGCATGCGTTACTATACTGACTGTAAAGTGCAGCGTGCGTTACTATACTGACTGTAAAGTGCAGCGTGCGTTACTATACTGACTGTAAAGAGCAGCATGTGTTACTATACTGACTGTAAAGTGCAGCATGTGTTACTATACTGACTGTAAAGAGCAGCGTGTGTTACTATACTGACTGTAAAGAGCAGCGTGTGTTACTATACTGACTGTAAAGTGCAGCGTACGTTACTATACTGACTGTAAAGAGCAGCGTGTGTTACTATACTGACTGTAAAGTGCAGCGTGTGTTACTATACTGACTGTAAAGTGCAGCATGTGTTACTATACTGACTGTAAAGAGCAGCCTGTGTTACTATACTGACTGTAAAGAGCAGCATGTGTTACTATACTGACTGTAAAGAGCAGCGTGCGTTACTATACTGACTGTAAAGTGCAGCGTGTGTTACTATACTGACTGTAAAGTGGTGCATGTGTTACTATACTGACTAAAGTGCAGCATGCGTTACTATACTGACTGTAAAGTGCAGCGTGCATTACTATACTGACTGTAAAGTGCAGCATGTGTTACTATACTGACTGTAATGTGCAGCGTGCGTTACTATACTGACTGTAAAGTGCCGCATGTGTTACTATACTGACTGTAAAGTGCAGCATGTCTTACTTTACTGACTGTAAAGAGCAGCGTGTGTTACTATACTGACTGTAAAGTGCAGCGTGTGTTACTATACTGACTGTAAAGTGCAGCGTGTGTTACTATACTGACTGTAAAGAGCAGCATGTGTTACTATACTGACTGTAAAGTGCAGCGTGTGTTACTATACTGACTGTAAAGTGCTGCATGTGTTACTATACTGACTGTAAAGTGCTGCGTGTGTTACTATACTGACTGTAAAGTGCTGCGTGTGTTACTATACTGACTGTAAAGAGCAGCATGTGTTACTATACTGACTGTAAAGTGCAGCGTGTGTTACTATACTGACTGTAAAGAGCAGCATGTGTTACTATACTGACTGTAAAGTGCTGCGTGTGTTACTATACTGACTGTAAAGTGCTGCGTGTGTTACTATACTGACTGTAAAGAGCAGCATGTGTTACTATACTGACTGTAAAGTGCTGCGTGTGTTACTATACTGACTGTAAAGTGCCGCGTGTGTTACTATACTGACTGTAAAGTGCTGCATGTGTTACTATACTGACTGTAAAGTGCAGCATGTGTTACTATACTGACTGTAAAGAGCAGCATGCGTTACTATACTGACTGTAAAGTGCAGCGTGCGTTACTATACTGACTGTAAAGTGCAGCGTGCGTTACTATACTGACTGTAAAGAGCAGCATGTGTTACTATACTGACTGTAAAGTGCAGCATGTGTTACTATACTGACTGTAAAGAGCAGCGTGTGTTACTATACTGACTGTAAAGAGCAGCGTGTGTTACTATACTGACTGTAAAGTGCAGCGTACGTTACTATACTGACTGTAAAGAGCAGCGTGTGTTACTATACTGACTGTAAAGTGCAGCGTGTGTTACTATACTGACTGTAAAGTGCAGCGTACGTTACTATACTGACTGTAAAGAGCAGCGTGTGTTACTATACTGACTGTAAAGTGCAGCGTGTGTTACTATACTGACTGTAAAGTGCAGCATGTGTTACTATACTGACTGTAAAGAGCAGCCTGTGTTACTATACTGACTGTAAAGAGCAGCATGTGTTACTATACTGACTGTAAAGAGCAGCGTGCGTTACTATACTGACTGTAAAGTGCAGCGTGTGTTACTATACTGACTGTAAAATGCAGCGTGCGTTACTATACTGACTGTAAAGTGCAGCGTGTGTTACTATACTGACTGTAAAATGCAGCGTGCGTTACTATACTGACTGTAAAGTGCCGCATGTGTTACTATACTGACTGTAAAGAGCAGCATGTGTTACTATACTGACTGTAAAGTGCCGCATGTGTTACTATACTGACTGTAAAGTGCAGCGTGTGTTACTATACTGACTGTAAAGTTCAGCATGTGTTACTATACTGACTGTAAAGTGCAGCGTGCGTTACTATACTGACTGTAAAGTGCAGCGTGTGTTACTATACTGACTGTAAAGTGGCGCGTGTGTTACTATACTGACTGTAAAGAGCAGCGTGCGTTACTATACTGACTGTAAAGTGCCGCGTGTGTTACTATACTGACTGTAAAGTGCAGCATGCGTTACTATACTGACTGTAAAGTGCCGCGTGTGTTACTATACTGACTGTAAAGTGCCGCATGTGTTACTATACTGACTGTAAAGTGCCGCGTGTGTTACTATACTGACTGTAAAGTGCAGCTTGCGTTACTATACTGACTGTAAAGTGCCGCATGTGTTACTATACTGACTGTAAAGTGCAGCATGCGTTACTATACTGACTGTAAAGAGCAGCATGTGTTACTATACTGACTGTAAAGTGCAGCGTGTGTTACTATACTGACTGTAAAGTGCCGCATGTGTTACTATACTGACTGTAAAGTGCCGCGTGTGTTACTATACTGACTGTAAAGTGCAGCGTGCGTTACTATACTGACTGTAAAGTGCCGCATGTGTTACTATACTGACTGTAAAGTGCAGCATGCGTTACTGTACTGACTGTAAAGAGCAGCATGTGTTACTATACTGACTGTAAAGTGCAGCATGTGTTACTATACTGATTGTAAAGTGCAGCATGTGTTACTATACTGACTGTAAAGTGCCGCTTTTGTTACTATACTGACTGTAAAGTGCCGCATGTGTTACTATACTGACTGTAAAGTGCAGCGTGCATTACTATACTGACTGTAAAGTGCAGCATGTGTTACTATACTGACTGTAAAGAGCAGCGTGTGTTACTATACTGACTGTAAAGTGCAGCGTGTGTTACTATACTGACTGTAAAGTTCAGCGTGTGTTACTATACTGACTGTAAAGAGCAGCATGTGTTACTATACTGACTGTAAAGAGCAGCGTGCGTTACTATACTGACTGTAAAGTGGTGCATGTGTTACTATACTGACTGTAAAGTGCAGCGTGTGTTACTATACTGACTGTAAAGTGCAGCGTGCGTTACTATACTGACTGTAAAGTGCAGCGTGCGTTACTATACTGACTGTAAAGTGCAGCATGTGTTACTATACTGACTGTAATGTGCAGCGTGCGTTACTATACTGACTGTAAAGTGCTGCATGTGTTACTATACTGACTGTAAAGTGCCACATGCGTTACTATACTGACTGTAAAGTGCAGCGTGCGTTACTATACTGACTGTAAAGTGCAGCGTGCGTTACTATACTGACTGTAAAGAGCAGCATGTGTTACTATACTGACTGTAAAGTGCCGCATGTGTTACTCTACTGACTGTAAAGTGCCGCATGTGTTACTCTACTGACTGTAAAGTGCCGCGTGTGTTACTATACTGACTGTAAAGTGCAGCGTGTGTTACTATACTGACTGTAAAGTGCAGCGTGCGTTACTATACTGACTGTAAAGTGCCGCATGTGTTACTATACTGACTGTAAAGTGCAGCGTGCGTTACTATACTGACTGTAAAGTGCCGCATGTGTTACTATACTGACTGTAAAGTGCAGCATGTGTTACTATACTGACTGTAAAGTGCAGCATGGGTTACTATACTGACTGTAAAGTGCCGCATGTGTTACTATACTGACTGTAAAGTGCAGCATGTGTTACTATACTGACTGTAAAGAGCAGCATGCGTTACTATACTGACTGTAAAGTGCAGCGTGCGTTACTATACTGACTGTAAAGTGCAGCGTGCGTTACTATACTGACTGTAAAGAGCAGCATGTGTTACTATACTGACTGTAAAGTGCAGCATGTGTTACTATACAGACTGTAAAGAGCAGCGTGTGTTACTATACTGACTGTAAAGAGCAGCGTGTGTTACTATACTGACTGTAAAGTGCAGCGTACGTTACTATACTGACTGTAAAGAGCAGCGTGTGTTACTATACTGACTGTAAAGTGCAGCGTGTGTTACTATACTGACTGTAAAGTGCAGCGTACGTTACTATACTGACTGTAAAGAGCAGCGTGTGTTACTATACTGACTGTAAAGTGCAGCGTGTGTTACTATACTGACTGTAAAGTGCAGCATGTGTTACTATACTGACTGTAAAGAGCAGCCTGTGTTACTATACTGACTGTAAAGAGCAGCATGTGTTACTATACTGACTGTAAAGAGCAGCGTGCGTTACTATACTGACTGTAAAGTGCAGCGTGTGTTACTATACTGACTGTAAAATGCAGCGTGCGTTACTATACTGACTGTAAAGTGCAGCGTGTGTTACTATACTGACTGTAAAATGCAGCGTGCGTTACTATACTGACTGTAAAGTGCCGCATGTGTTACTATACTGACTGTAAAGAGCAGCATGTGTTACTATACTGACTGTAAAGTGCCGCATGTGTTACTATACTGACTGTAAAGTGCAGCGTGTGTTACTATACTGACTGTAAAGTTCAGCATGTGTTACTATACTGACTGTAAAGTGCAGCGTGCGTTACTATACTGACTGTAAAGTGCAGCGTGTGTTACTATACTGACTGTAAAGTGGCGCGTGTGTTACTATACTGACTGTAAAGAGCAGCGTGCGTTACTATACTGACTGTAAAGTGCCGCGTGTGTTACTATACTGACTGTAAAGTGCAGCATGCGTTACTATACTGACTGTAAAGTGCCGCGTGTGTTACTATACTGACTGTAAAGTGCCGCATGTGTTACTATACTGACTGTAAAGTGCCGCGTGTGTTACTATACTGACTGTAAAGTGCAGCTTGCGTTACTATACTGACTGTAAAGTGCCGCATGTGTTACTATACTGACTGTAAAGTGCAGCATGCGTTACTATACTGACTGTAAAGAGCAGCATGTGTTACTATACTGACTGTAAAGTGCAGCGTGTGTTACTATACTGACTGTAAAGTGCCGCATGTGTTACTATACTGACTGTAAAGTGCCGCGTGTGTTACTATACTGACTGTAAAGTGCAGCGTGCGTTACTATACTGACTGTAAAGTGCCGCATGTGTTACTATACTGACTGTAAAGTGCAGCATGCGTTACTATACTGACTGTAAAGTGCAGCATGTGTTACTATACTGACTGTAAAGAGCAGCATGCGTTACTATACTGACTGTAAAGTGCAGCGTGCGTTACTATACTGACTGTAAAGTGCAGCGTGCGTTACTATACTGACTGTAAAGAGCAGCATGTGTTACTATACTGACTGTAAAGTGCAGCATGTGTTACTATACTGACTGTAAAGAGCAGCGTGTGTTACTATACTGACTGTAAAGAGCAGCGTGTGTTACTATACTGACTGTAAAGTGCAGCGTACGTTACTATACTGACTGTAAAGAGCAGCGTGTGTTACTATACTGACTGTAAAGTGCAGCGTGTGTTACTATACTGACTGTAAAGTGCAGCGTACGTTACTATACTGACTGTAAAGAGCAGCGTGTGTTACTATACTGACTGTAAAGTGCAGCGTGTGTTACTATACTGACTGTAAAGTGCAGCATGTGTTACTATACTGACTGTAAAGAGCAGCCTGTGTTACTATACTGACTGTAAAGAGCAGCATGTGTTACTATACTGACTGTAAAGAGCAGCGTGCGTTACTATACTGACTGTAAAGTGCAGCGTGTGTTACTATACTGACTGTAAAATGCAGCGTGCGTTACTATACTGACTGTAAAGTGCAGCGTGTGTTACTATACTGACTGTAAAATGCAGCGTGCGTTACTATACTGACTGTAAAGTGCCGCATGTGTTACTATACTGACTGTAAAGAGCAGCATGTGTTACTATACTGACTGTAAAGTGCCGCATGTGTTACTATACTGACTGTAAAGTGCAGCGTGTGTTACTATACTGACTGTAAAGTTCAGCATGTGTTACTATACTGACTGTAAAGTGCAGCGTGCGTTACTATACTGACTGTAAAGTGCAGCGTGTGTTACTATACTGACTGTAAAGTGGCGCGTGTGTTACTATACTGACTGTAAAGAGCAGCGTGCGTTACTATACTGACTGTAAAGTGCCGCGTGTGTTACTATACTGACTGTAAAGTGCAGCATGCGTTACTATACTGACTGTAAAGTGCCGCGTGTGTTACTATACTGACTGTAAAGTGCCGCATGTGTTACTATACTGACTGTAAAGTGCCGCGTGTGTTACTATACTGACTGTAAAGTGCAGCTTGCGTTACTATACTGACTGTAAAGTGCCGCATGTGTTACTATACTGACTGTAAAGTGCAGCATGCGTTACTATACTGACTGTAAAGAGCAGCATGTGTTACTATACTGACTGTAAAGTGCAGCGTGTGTTACTATACTGACTGTAAAGTGCCGCATGTGTTACTATACTGACTGTAAAGTGCCGCGTGTGTTACTATACTGACTGTAAAGTGCAGCGTGCGTTACTATACTGACTGTAAAGTGCCGCATGTGTTACTATACTGACTGTAAAGTGCAGCATGTGTTACTATACTGACTGTAATGTGCAGCGTGCGTTACTATACTGACTGTAAAGTGCTGCATGTGTTACTATACTGACTGTAAAGTGCCACATGCGTTACTATACTGACTGTAAAGTGCAGCGTGCGTTACTATACTGACTGTAAAGTGCAGCGTGCGTTACTATACTGACTGTAAAGAGCAGCATGTGTTACTATACTGACTGTAAAGTGCCGCATGTGTTACTCTACTGACTGTAAAGTGCCGCATGTGTTACTCTACTGACTGTAAAGTGCAGCGTGTGTTACTATACTGACTGTAAAGTGCAGCGTGCGTTACTATACTGACTGTAAAGTGCCGCATGTGTTACTATACTGACTGTAAAGTGCAGCGTGCGTTACTATACTGACTGTAAAGTGCCGCATGTGTTACTATACTGACTGTAAAGTGCAGCATGTGTTACTATACTGACTGTAAAGTGCAGCATGGGTTACTATACTGACTGTAAAGTGCCGCATGTGTTACTATACTGACTGTAAAGTGCAGCGTGTGTTACTATACTGACTGTAAAGTGCAGCGTGTGTTACTATACTGACTGTAAAGTGCAGCATGTGTTACTATACTGACTGTAAAGAGCAGCATGTGTTACTATACTGACTGTAAAGTGCAGCGTGCGTTACTATACTGACTGTAAAGTGCAGCGTGTGTTACTATACTGACTGTAAAGTGCAGCGTGTTACTATACTGACTGTAAAGTGCAGCGTGTGTTACTATACTGACTGTAAAGTGCCGCATGTGTTACTATACTGACTGTAAAGTGCCGCGTGCGTTACTATACTGACTGTAAAGTGCCGCGTGTGTTACTATACTGACTGTAAAGTGCCGCGTGCGTTACTATACTGACTGTAAAGTGCCGCGTGCGTTACTATACTGACTGTAAAGTGCCGTATGTGTTACTATACTGACTGTAAAGTGACGCATGCGTTACTATACTGACTGTAAAGTGCAGCATGTGTTACTGTACTGACTGTAAAGTGCAGCATGTGTTACTATACTGACTGTAAAGAGCAGCATGCGTTACTATACTGACTGTAAAGTGCCGCGTGCGTTACTATACTGACTGTAAAGTGCCGCGTGCGTTACTATACTGACTGTAAAGTGCAGCGTGTGTTACTATACTGACTGTAAAGTGCCGATGTGTTACTATACTGACTGTAAAGTGCAGCGTGCGTTACTATACTGACTGTAAAGTGCCGATGTGTTACTATACTGACTGTAAAGTGCAGCGTGTGTTACTATACTGACTGTAAAGTGCAGCGTGCGTTACTATACTGACTGTAAAGTGCCGCGTGCGTTACTATACTGACTGTAAAGTGCAGCATGCGTTACTATACTGACTGTAAAGAGCAGCATGTGTTACTATACTGACTGTAAAGTGCAGCATGTGTTACTATACTGATTGTAAAGTGCAGCATGTGTTACTATACTGACTGTAAAGTGCCGCTTGTGTTACTATACTGACTGTAAAGTGCCGCATGTGTTACTATACTGACTGTAAAGTGCAGCGTGCATTACTATACTGACTGTAAAGTGCAGCGTGCGTTACTATACTGACTGTAAAGAGCAGCGTGTGTTACTATACTGACTGTAAAGTGCAGTATGTGTTACTATACTGACTGTAAAGAGCAGCATGTGTTACTATACTGACTGTAAAGTGCCGCATGTGTTACTATACTGACTGTAAAGTGCCGCATGTGTTACTATACTGACTGTAAAGTGCTGCATGTGTTACTATACTGACTGTAAAGTGCAGCATGTGTTACTATACTGACTGTAAAGAGCAGCATGTGTTACTATACTGACTGTAAAGTGCAGCATGTGTTACTATACTGACTGTAAAGAGCAGTATGTGTTACTATACTGACTGTAAAGAGCAGCATGTGTTACTATACTGACTGTAAAGTGCCGCGTGTGTTACTATACTGACTGTAAAGTGCAGCATGTTACTATACTGACTGTAAAGAGCAGCGTGTGTTACTATACTGACTGTAAAGTGCAGTATGTGTTACTATACTGACTGTAAAGAGCAGCATGTGTTACTATACTGACTGTAAAGAGCAGCGTGCGTTACTATACTGACTGTAAAGTGCAGCATGCATTACTATACTGACTGTAAAGTGCAGCGTGTGGTACTATACTGACTGTACAGTGCAGCGTGCGTTACTATACTGACTGTAAAGTGCAGCGTGCGTTACTATACTGACTGTAAAGTGCAGCATGTGTTACTATACTGACTGTAAAGTGCAGCGTGCGTTACTATACTGACTGTAAAGTGCAGCGTGCGTTACTATACTGACTGTAAAGTGCCGCATGTGTTACTATACTGACTGTAAAGTGCTGCATGTGTTACTATACTGACTGTAAAGTGCAGCGTGTGTTACTATACTGACTGTAAAGTGCCGCATGTGTTACTATACTGACTGTAAAGTGCTGCATGTGTTACTATACTGACTGTAAAGTGCAGCGTGTGTTACTATACTGACTGTAAAGTGCAGCGTGCGTTACTATACTGACTGTAAAGTGCTGCATGTGTTACTATACTGACTGTAAAGTGCTGCATGTGTTACTATACTGACTGTAAAGTGCCGCATGTGTTACTATACTGACTGTAAAGTGCTGCATGTGTTACTATACTGACTGTAAAGTGCAGCATGTGTTACTATACTGACTGTAAAGTGCTGCGTGTGTTACTATACTGACTGTAAAGTGCAGCATGTGTTACTATACTGACTGTAAAGTGGTGCATGTGTTACTATACTGACTGTAAAGAGCAGCGTGTGTTACTATACTGACTGTAAAGTGCAGCATGTGTTACTATACTGACTGTAAAGTGCAGCGTGCGTTACTATACTGACTGTAAAGTGCCGCATGTGTTACTATACTGACTGTAAAGAGCAGCGTGTGTTACTATACTGACTGTAAAGTGCAGTATGTGTTACTATACTGACTGTAAAGAGCAGCATGTGTTACTATACTGACTGTAAAGAGCAGCGTGCGTTACTATACTGACTGTAAAGTGCAGCATGCATTACTATACTGACTGTAAAGTGCAGCGTGTGGTACTATACTGACTGTACAGTGCAGCGTGCGTTACTATACTGACTGTAAAGTGCAGCGTGCGTTACTATACTGACTGTAAAGTGCAGCATGTGTTACTATACTGACTGTAAAGTGCAGCGTGCGTTACTATACTGACTGTAAAGTGCAGCGTGCGTTACTATACTGACTGTAAAGTGCCGCATGTGTTACTATACTGACTGTAAAGTGCTGCATGTGTTACTATACTGACTGTAAAGTGCAGCGTGTGTTACTATACTGACTGTAAAGTGCCGCATGTGTTACTATACTGACTGTAAAGTGCTGCATGTGTTACTATACTGACTGTAAAGTGCAGCGTGTGTTACTATACTGACTGTAAAGTGCAGCGTGCGTTACTATACTGACTGTAAAGTGCTGCATGTGTTACTATACTGACTGTAAAGTGCTGCATGTGTTACTATACTGACTGTAAAGTGCCGCATGTGTTACTATACTGACTGTAAAGTGCTGCATGTGTTACTATACTGACTGTAAAGTGCTGCATGTGTTACTATACTGACTGTAAAGTGCAGCATGTGTTACTATACTGACTGTAAAGTGCTGCGTGTGTTACTATACTGACTGTAAAGTGCAGCATGTGTTACTATACTGACTGTAAAGTGGTGCATGTGTTACTATACTGACTGTAAAGAGCAGCGTGTGTTACTATACTGACTGTAAAGTGCAGCATGTGTTACTATACTGACTGTAAAGTGCAGCGTGCGTTACTATACTGACTGTAAAGTGCCGCATGTGTTACTATACTGACTGTAAAGTGCAGCGTGCATTACTATACTGACTGTAAAGTGCAGCATGTGTTACTATACTGACTGTAAAGAGCAGCGTGTGTTACTATACTGACTGTAAAGTGCAGCGTGTGTTACTATACTGACTGTAAAGAGCAGCATGTGTTACTATACTGACTGTAAATTGCAGCGTGTGTTACTATACTGACTGTAAAGTGCCGCATGTGTTACTATACTGACTGTAAAGTGCAGCGTGTGTTACTATACTGACTGTAAAGAGCAGCATGTGTTACTATACTGACTGTAAAGTGCAGCATGTGTTACTATACTGACTGTAAATTGCAGCGTGTGTTACTATACTGACTGTAAAGAGCAGCATGTGTTACTATACTGACTGTAAAGTGCTGCGTGTGTTACTATACTGACTGTAAAGTGCTGCGTGTGTTACTATACTGACTGTAAAGAGCAGCATGTGTTACTATACTGACTGTAAAGTGCTGCGTGTGTTACTATACTGACTGTAAAGTGCTGCATGTGTTACTATACTGACTGTAAAGTGCTGCATGTGTTACTATACTGACTGTAAAGTGCAGCATGTGTTACTATACTGACTGTAAAGAGCAGCATGTGTTACTATACTGACTGTAAAGTGCAGCGTGCGTTACTATACTGACTGTAAAGTGCAGCGTGCGTTACTATACTGACTGTAAAGAGCAGCATGTGTTACTATACTGACTGTAAAGTGCAGCGTGTGTTACTATACTGACTGTAAAGTGGTGCATGTGTTACTATACTGACTGTAAAGTGCAGCGTGTGTTACTATACTGACTGTAAAGTGCAGCATGTGTTACCATACTGACTGTAAAGTGCTGCATGTGTTACTATACTGACTGTAAAGTGCTGCGTGTGTTACTATACTGACTGTAAAGTGCAGCATGTGTTACTATACTGACTGTAAAGTGGTGCATGTGTTACTATACTGACTGTAAAGTGCAGCGTGCGTTACTATACTGACTGTAAAGTGCCGCATGTGTTACTATACTGACTGTAAAGTGCAGCGTGCATTACTATACTGACTGTAAAGTGCAGCATGTGTTACTATACTGACTGTAAAGAGCAGCGTGTGTTACTATACTGACTGTAAAGTGCAGCGTGCGTTACTATACTGACTGTAAAGTGCAGCGTGCGTTACTATACTGACTGTAAAGTGCAGCATGTGTTACTATACTGACTGTAAAGTGCAGCGTGCGTTACTATACTGACTGTAAAGTGCAGCATGTGTTACTATACTGACTGTAAAGTGCAGCGTGCGTTACTATACTGACTGTAAAGTGCAGCGTGTGTTACTATACTGACTGTAAAGTGCAGCGTGCATTACTATACTGACTGTAAAGTGCAGCATGTGTTACTATACTGACTGTAAAGTGCAGCGTGCGTTACTATACTGACTGTAAAGTGCAGCGTGCGTTACTATACTGACTGTAAAGAGCAGCATGTGTTACTATACTGACTGTAAAGTGCCGCATGTGTTACTATACTGACTGTAAAGAGCAGCGTGCGTTACTATACTGACTGTAAAGAGCAGCATGTGTTACTATACTGACTGTAAAGAGCAGCATGTGTTACTATACTGACTGTAAAGTGCCGCATGTGTTACTATACTGACTGTAAAGTGGTGCATGTGTTACTATACTGACTAAAGTGCAGCGTGCGTTACTATACTGACTGTAAAGTGGTGCATGTGTTACTATACTGACTAAAGTGCAGCGTGCGTTACTATACTGACTGTAAAGTGCAGCGTGCATTACTATACTGACTGTAAAGTGCAGCATGTGTTACTATACTGACTGTAATGTGCAGCGTGCGTTACTATACTGACTGTAAAGTGCCGCATGTGTTACTATACTGACTGTAAAGTGCAGCATGTGTTACTATACTGACTGTAAAGAGCAGCGTGTGTTACTATACTGACTGTAAAGTGCAGCGTGTGTTACTATACTGACTGTAAAGTGCAGCGTGCATTACTATACTGACTGTAAAGTGCCGCATGTGTTACTATACTGACTGTAAAGTGCTGCATGTGTTACTATACTGACTGTAAAGAGCAGCATGTGTTACTATACTGACTGTAAAGTGCTGCGTGTGTTACTATACTGACTGTAAAGTGCTGCGTGTGTTACTATACTGACTGTAAAGAGCAGCATGTGTTACTATACTGACTGTAAAGTGCTGCGTGTGTTACTATACTGACTGTAAAGTGCTGCGTGTGTTACTATACTGACTGTAAAGTGCTGCATGTGTTTCTATACTGACTGTAAAGAGCAGCATGTGTTACTATACTGACTGTAAAGTGCAGCGTGCGTTACTATACTGACTGTAAAGTGCAGCGTGCGTTACTATACTGACTGTAAAGAGCAGCATGTGTTACTATACTGACTGTAAAGAGCAGCGTGTGTTACTATACTGACTGTAAAGTGCAGCATGTGTTACTATACTGACTGTAAAGTGCTGCGTGTGTTACTATACTGACTGTAAAGTGCAGCGTGTGTTACTATACTGACTGTAAAGTGCTGCATGTGTTACTATACTGACTGTAAAGTGCTGCGTGTGTTACTATACTGACTGTAAAGTGCAGCATGTGTTACTATACTGACTGTAAAGTGGTGCATGTGTTACTATACTGACTGTAAAGTGCAGCGTGCGTTACTATACTGACTGTAAAGTGCCGCATGTGTTACTATACTGACTGTAAAGTGCAGCGTGCATTACTATACTGACTGTAAAGTGCAGCATGTGTTACTATACTGACTGTAAAGAGCAGCGTGTGTTACTATACTGACTGTAAAGTGCAGCGTGTGTTACTATACTGACTGTAAAGTGCAGCGTGCATTACTATACTGACTGTAAAGTGCAGCATGTGTTACTATACTGACTGTAAAGTGCAGCGTGCGTTACTATACTGACTGTAAAGTGCAGCGTGCATTACTATACTGACTGTAAAGAGCAGCATGTGTTACTATACTGACTGTAAAGAGCAACGTGTGTTACTATACTGACTGTAAAGAGCAGCATGTGTTACTATACTGACTGTAAAGTGCTGCATGTGTTACTATACTGACTGTAAAGTGCCGCATGTGTTACTATACTGACTGTAAAGTGGTGCATGTGTTACTATACTGACTAAAGTGCAGCGTGCGTTACTATACTGACTGTAAAGTGCAGCGTGCATTACTATACTGACTGTAAAGTGCAGCATGTGTTACTATACTGACTGTAATGTGCAGCGTGCGTTACTATACTGACTGTAAAGTGCCGCATGTGTTACTATACTGACTGTAAAGTGCCACATGCGTTACTATACTGACTGTAAAGTGCAGCGTGCGTTACTATACTGACTGTAAAGTGCAGCGTGTGTTACTATACTGACTGTAAAGTGCAGCATGTGTTACTATACTGACTGTAAAGAGCAGCATGTGTTACTATACTGACTGTAAAGTGCCGCATGTGTTACTATACTGACTGTAAAGTGCAGCGTGTGTTACTATACTGACTGTAAAGAGCAGCGTGTGTTACTATACTGACTGTAAAGTGCAGCGTGTGTTACTATACTGACTGTAAAGTGCAGCGTGTGTTACTATACTGACTGTAAAGTGCAGCGTACGTTACTATACTGACTGTAAAGAGCAGCGTGTGTTACTATACTGACTGTAAAGTGCAGCGTGTGTTACTATACTGACTGTAAAGTGCAGCATGTGTTACTATACTGACTGTAAAGTGCCGCATGTGTTACTATACTGACTGTAAAGTGCAGCATGTGTTACTATACTGACTGTAAAGAGCAGCGTGTGTTACTATACTGACTGTAAAGTGCAGCGTACGTTACTATACTGACTGTAAAGAGCAGCGTGTGTTACTATACTGACTGTAAAGTGCAGCGTGTGTTACTATACTGACTGTAAAGTGCAGCATGTGTTACTATACTGACTGTAAAGTGCCGCATGTGTTACTATACTGACTGTAAAGTGCAGCGTGTGTTACTATACTGACTGTAAAGTGCAGCGTGTGTTACTATACTGACTGTAAAGTGCAGCGTGCGTTACTATACTGACTGTAAAGAGCAGCGTGTGTTACTATACTGACTGTAAAGTGCAGCGTGTGTTACTATACTGACTGTAAAGTGCCGCATGTGTTACTATACTGACTGTAAAGTGCAGCGTGTGTTACTATACTGACTGTAAAGTGCAGCGTGTGTTACTATACTGACTGTAAAGAGCAGCATGTGTTACTATACTGACTGTAAAGTGCTGCGTGTGTTACTATACTGACTGTAAAGAGCAGCATGTGTTACTATACTGACTGTAAAGTGCTGCGTGTGTTACTATACTGACTGTAAAGTGCTGCGTGTGTTACTATACTGACTGTAAAGTGCTGCATGTGTTACTATACTGACTGTAAAGTGCAGCATGTGTTACTATACTGACTGTAAAGAGCAGCATGTGTTACTATACTGACTGTAAAGTGCAGCGTGCGTTACTATACTGACTGTAAAGTGCAGCGTGCGTTACTATACTGACTGTAAAGAGCAGCATGTGTTACTATACTGACTGTAAAGTGGTGCATGTGTTACTATACTGACTGTAAAGTGCAGCGTGTGTTACTATACTGACTGTAAAGTGCAGCATGTGTTACCATACTGACTGTAAAGTGCTGCATGTGTTACTATACTGACTGTAAAGTGCTGCGTGTGTTACTATACTGACTGTAAAGTGCAGCATGTGTTACTATACTGACTGTAAAGTGGTGCATGTGTTACTATACTGACTGTAAAGTGCAGCGTGCGTTACTATACTGACTGTAAAGTGCCGCATGTGTTACTATACTGACTGTAAAGTGCAGCGTGCATTACTATACTGACTGTAACGTGCAGCATGTGTTACTATACTGACTGTAAAGAGCAGCGTGTGTTACTATACTGACTGTAAAGTGCAGCGTGTGTTACTATACTGACTGTAAAGTGCAGCGTGCATTACTATACTGACTGTAAAGTGCAGCATGTGTTACTATACTGACTGTAAAGTGCAGCGTGCGTTACTATACTGACTGTAAAGTGCAGCGTGCATTACTATACTGACTGTAAAGAGCAGCATGTGTTACTATACTGACTGTAAAGAGCAGCATGTGTTACTATACTGACTGTAAAGTGCCGCATGTGTTACTATACTGACTGTAAAGTGGTGCATGTGTTACTATACTGACTAAAGTGCAGCGTGCGTTACTATACTGACTGTAAAGTGGTGCATGTGTTACTATACTGACTAAAGTGCAGCGTGCGTTACTATACTGACTGTAAAGTGCAGCGTGCATTACTATACTGACTGTAAAGTGCAGCATGTGTTACTATACTGACTGTAATGTGCAGCGTGCGTTACTATACTGACTGTAAAGTGCCGCATGTGTTACTATACTGACTGTAAAGTGCAGCATGTGTTACTTTACTGACTGTAAAGAGCAGCGTGTGTTACTATACTGACTGTAAAGTGCAGCGTGTGTTACTATACTGACTGTAAAGTGCAGCGTGCATTACTATACTGACTGTAAAGTGCAGCATGTGTTACTATACTGACTGTAAAGAGCAGCATGTGTTACTATACTGACTGTAAAGTGCTGCGTGTGTTACTATACTGACTGTAAAGTGCTGCGTGTGTTACTATACTGACTGTAAAGAGCAGCATGTGTTACTATACTGACTGTAAAGTGCTGCGTGTGTTACTATACTGACTGTAAAGTGCCGCGTGTGTTACTATACTGACTGTAAAGTGCTGCATGTGTTACTATACTGACTGTAAAGTGCAGCATGTGTTACTATACTGACTGTAAAGAGCAGCATGCGTTACTATACTGACTGTAAAGTGCAGCGTGCGTTACTATACTGACTGTAAAGTGCAGCGTGCGTTACTATACTGACTGTAAAGAGCAGCATGTGTTACTATACTGACTGTAAAGTGCAGCATGTGTTACTATACTGACTGTAAAGAGCAGCATGTGTTACTATACTGACTGTAAAGAGCAGCGTGTGTTACTATACTGACTGTAAAGAGCAGCGTGTGTTACTATACTGACTGTAAAGAGCAGCATGTGTTACTATACTGACTGTAAAGTGCAGCATGTGTTACTATACTGACTGTAAAGAGCAGCATGTGTTACTATACTGACTGTAAAGAGCAGCGTGTGTTACTATACTGACTGTAAAGTGCAGCATGTGTTACTATACTGACTGTAAAGTGCCGCATGTGTTACTATACTGACTGTAAAGTGCAGCATGTGTTACTATACTGACTGTAAAGAGCAGCGTGTGTTACTATACTGACTGTAAAGTGCAGCGTACGTTACTATACTGACTGTAAAGAGCAGCGTGTGTTACTATACTGACTGTAAAGTGCAGCGTGTGTTACTATACTGACTGTAAAGTGCAGCATGTGTTACTATACTGACTGTAAAGTGCCGCATGTGTTACTATACTGACTGTAAAGTGCAGCATGTGTTACTATACTGACTGTAAAGAGCAGCGTGCGTTACTATACTGACTGTAAAGTGCAGCATGCATTACTATACTGACTGTAAAGTGCAGCGTGTGGTACTATACTGACTGTACAGTGCAGCGTGCGTTACTATACTGACTGTAAAGTGCAGCGTGCGTTACTATACTGACTGTAAAGTGCAGCATGTGTTACTATACTGACTGTAAAGTGCAGCGTGCGTTACTATACTGACTGTAAAGTGCAGCGTGCGTTACTATACTGACTGTAAAGTGCCGCATGTGTTACTATACTGACTGTAAAGTGCTGCATGTGTTACTATACTGACTGTAAAGTGCTGCATGTGTTACTATACTGACTGTAAAGTGCTGCGTGTGTTACTATACTGACTGTAAAGTGCAGCATGTGTTACTATACTGACTGTAAAGTGGTGCATGTGTTACTATACTGACTGTAAAGAGCAGCGTGTGTTACTATACTGACTGTAAAGTGCAGCATGTGTTACTATACTGACTGTAAAGTGCAGCGTGCGTTACTATACTGACTGTAAAGTGCCGCATGTGTTACTATACTGACTGTAAAGTGCAGCGTGCATTACTATACTGACTGTAAAGTGCAGCATGTGTTACTATACTGACTGTAAAGAGCAGCGTGTGTTACTATACTGACTGTAAAGTGCAGCGTGTGTTACTATACTGACTGTAAAGAGCAGCATGTGTTACTATACTGACTGTAAATTGCAGCGTGTGTTACTATACTGACTGTAAAGTGCCGCATGTGTTACTATACTGACTGTAAAGTGCAGCGTGTGTTACTATACTGACTGTAAAGAGCAGCATGTGTTACTATACTGACTGTAAAGTGCAGCATGTGTTACTATACTGACTGTAAATTGCAGCGTGTGTTACTATACTGACTGTAAAGAGCAGCATGTGTTACTATACTGACTGTAAAGTGCTGCGTGTGTTACTATACTGACTGTAAAGTGCTGCGTGTGTTACTATACTGACTGTAAAGAGCAGCATGTGTTACTATACTGACTGTAAAGTGCTGCGTGTGTTACTATACTGACTGTAAAGTGCTGCATGTGTTACTATACTGACTGTAAAGTGCTGCATGTGTTACTATACTGACTGTAAAGTGCAGCATGTGTTACTATACTGACTGTAAAGAGCAGCATGTGTTACTATACTGACTGTAAAGTGCAGCGTGCGTTACTATACTGACTGTAAAGTGCAGCGTGCGTTACTATACTGACTGTAAAGAGCAGCATGTGTTACTATACTGACTGTAAAGTGCAGCGTGTGTTACTATACTGACTGTAAAGTGGTGCATGTGTTACTATACTGACTGTAAAGTGCAGCGTGTGTTACTATACTGACTGTAAAGTGCAGCATGTGTTACCATACTGACTGTAAAGTGCTGCATGTGTTACTATACTGACTGTAAAGTGCTGCGTGTGTTACTATACTGACTGTAAAGTGCAGCATGTGTTACTATACTGACTGTAAAGTGGTGCATGTGTTACTATACTGACTGTAAAGTGCAGCGTGCGTTACTATACTGACTGTAAAGTGCCGCATGTGTTACTATACTGACTGTAAAGTGCAGCGTGCATTACTATACTGACTGTAAAGTGCAGCATGTGTTACTATACTGACTGTAAAGAGCAGCGTGTGTTACTATACTGACTGTAAAGTGCAGCGTGCGTTACTATACTGACTGTAAAGTGCAGCGTGCGTTACTATACTGACTGTAAAGTGCAGCATTTGTTACTATACTGACTGTAAAGTGCAGCGTGCGTTACTATACTGACTGTAAAGTGCAGCATGTGTTACTATACTGACTGTAAAGTGCAGCGTGCGTTACTATACTGACTGTAAAGTGCAGCGTGTGTTACTATACTGACTGTAAAGTGCAGCGTGCATTACTATACTGACTGTAAAGTGCAGCATGTGTTACTATACTGACTGTAAAGTGCAGCGTGCGTTACTATACTGACTGTAAAGTGCAGCGTGCGTTACTATACTGACTGTAAAGAGCAGCATGTGTTACTATACTGACTGTAAAGTGCCGCATGTGTTACTATACTGACTGTAAAGAGCAGCGTGCGTTACTATACTGACTGTAAAGAGCAGCATGTGTTACTATACTGACTGTAAAGAGCAGCATGTGTTACTATACTGACTGTAAAGTGCCGCATGTGTTACTATACTGACTGTAAAGTGGTGCATGTGTTACTATACTGACTAAAGTGCAGCGTGCGTTACTATACTGACTGTAAAGTGGTGCATGTGTTACTATACTGACTAAAGTGCAGCGTGCGTTACTATACTGACTGTAAAGTGCAGCGTGCATTACTATACTGACTGTAAAGTGCAGCATGTGTTACTATACTGACTGTAATGTGCAGCGTGCGTTACTATACTGACTGTAAAGTGCCGCATGTGTTACTATACTGACTGTAAAGTGCAGCATGTGTTACTATACTGACTGTAAAGAGCAGCGTGTGTTACTATACTGACTGTAAAGTGCAGCGTGTGTTACTATACTGACTGTAAAGTGCAGCGTGCATTACTATACTGACTGTAAAGTGCCGCATGTGTTACTATACTGACTGTAAAGTGCTGCATGTGTTACTATACTGACTGTAAAGAGCAGCATGTGTTACTATACTGACTGTAAAGTGCTGCGTGTGTTACTATACTGACTGTAAAGTGCTGCGTGTGTTACTATACTGACTGTAAAGAGCAGCATGTGTTACTATACTGACTGTAAAGTGCTGCGTGTGTTACTATACTGACTGTAAAGTGCTGCGTGTGTTACTATACTGACTGTAAAGTGCTGCATGTGTTTCTATACTGACTGTAAAGAGCAGCATGTGTTACTATACTGACTGTAAAGTGCAGCGTGCGTTACTATACTGACTGTAAAGTGCAGCGTGCGTTACTATACTGACTGTAAAGAGCAGCATGTGTTACTATACTGACTGTAAAGAGCAGCGTGTGTTACTATACTGACTGTAAAGTGCAGCATGTGTTACTATACTGACTGTAAAGTGCTGCGTGTGTTACTATACTGACTGTAAAGTGCAGCGTGTGTTACTATACTGACTGTAAAGTGCTGCATGTGTTACTATACTGACTGTAAAGTGCTGCGTGTGTTACTATACTGACTGTAAAGTGCAGCATGTGTTACTATACTGACTGTAAAGTGGTGCATGTGTTACTATACTGACTGTAAAGTGCAGCGTGCGTTACTATACTGACTGTAAAGTGCCGCATGTGTTACTATACTGACTGTAAAGTGCAGCGTGCATTACTATACTGACTGTAAAGTGCAGCATGTGTTACTATACTGACTGTAAAGAGCAGCGTGTGTTACTATACTGACTGTAAAGTGCAGCGTGTGTTACTATACTGACTGTAAAGTGCAGCGTGCATTACTATACTGACTGTAAAGTGCAGCATGTGTTACTATACTGACTGTAAAGTGCAGCGTGCGTTACTATACTGACTGTAAAGTGCAGCGTGCATTACTATACTGACTGTAAAGAGCAGCATGTGTTACTATACTGACTGTAAAGAGCAGCGTGTGTTACTATACTGACTGTAAAGAGCAGCGTGTGTTACTATACTGACTGTAAAGAGCAGCATGTGTTACTATACTGACTGTAAAGTGCCGCATGTGTTACTATACTGACTGTAAAGTGGTGCATGTGTTACTATACTGACTAAAGTGCAGCGTGCGTTACTATACTGACTGTAAAGTGCAGCGTGCATTACTATACTGACTGTAAAGTGCAGCATGTGTTACTATACTGACTGTAATGTGCAGCGTGCGTTACTATACTGACTGTAAAGTGCCGCATGTGTTACTATACTGACTGTAAAGTGCCACATGCGTTACTATACTGACTGTAAAGTGCAGCGTGCGTTACTATACTGACTGTAAAGTGCAGCGTGTGTTACTATACTGACTGTAAAGTGCAGCATGTGTTACTATACTGACTGTAAAGAGCAGCATGTGTTACTATACTGACTGTAAAGTTCCGCATGTGTTACTATACTGACTGTAAAGTGCAGCGTGTGTTACTATACTGACTGTAAAGAGCAGCGTGTGTTACTATACTGACTGTAAAGTGCAGCGTGTGTTACTATACTGACTGTAAAGTGCAGCGTGTGTTACTATACTGACTGTAAAGTGCAGCGTACGTTACTATACTGACTGTAAAGAGCAGCGTGTGTTACTATACTGACTGTAAAGTGCAGCGTGTGTTACTATACTGACTGTAAAGTGCAGCATGTGTTACTATACTGACTGTAAAGTGCCGCATGTGTTACTATACTGACTGTAAAGTGCAGCATGTGTTACTATACTGACTGTAAAGAGCAGCGTGTGTTACTATACTGACTGTAAAGTGCAGCGTACGTTACTATACTGACTGTAAAGAGCAGCGTGTGTTACTATACTGACTGTAAAGTGCAGCGTGTGTTACTATACTGACTGTAAAGTGCAGCATGTGTTACTATACTGACTGTAAAGTGCCGCATGTGTTACTATACTGACTGTAAAGTGCAGCGTGTGTTACTATACTGACTGTAAAGTGCAGCGTGTGTTACTATACTGACTGTAAAGTGCAGCGTGCGTTACTATACTGACTGTAAAGAGCAGCGTGTGTTACTATACTGACTGTAAAGTGCAGCGTGTGTTACTATACTGACTGTAAAGTGCAGCGTGTGTTACTATACTGACTGTAAAGTGCAGCATGTGTTACTATACTGACTGTAAAGTGCCGCATGTGTTACTATACTGACTGTAAAGTGCAGCATGTGTTACTATACTGACTGTAAAGAGCAGCGTGTGTTACTATACTGACTGTAAAGTGCAGCGTACGTTACTATACTGACTGTAAAGAGCAGCGTGTGTTACTATACTGACTGTAAAGTGCAGCGTGTGTTACTATACTGACTGTAAAGTGCAGCATGTGTTACTATACTGACTGTAAAGTGCCGCATGTGTTACTATACTGACTGTAAAGTGCAGCGTGTGTTACTATACTGACTGTAAAGTGCAGCGTGTGTTACTATACTGACTGTAAAGTGCAGCGTGCGTTACTATACTGACTGTAAAGAGCAGCGTGTGTTACTATACTGACTGTAAAGTGCAGCGTGTGTTACTATACTGACTGTAAAGTGCCGCATGTGTTACTATACTGACTGTAAAGTGCAGCGTGTGTTACTATACTGACTGTAAAGTGCAGCGTGTGTTACTATACTGACTGTAAAGAGCAGCATGTGTTACTATACTGACTGTAAAGTGCTGCGTGTGTTACTATACTGACTGTAAAGAGCAGCATGTGTTACTATACTGACTGTAAAGTGCTGCGTGTGTTACTATACTGACTGTAAAGTGCTGCGTGTGTTACTATACTGACTGTAAAGTGCTGCATGTGTTACTATACTGACTGTAAAGTGCAGCATGTGTTACTATACTGACTGTAAAGAGCAGCATGTGTTACTATACTGACTGTAAAGTGCAGCGTGCGTTACTATACTGACTGTAAAGTGCAGCGTGCGTTACTATACTGACTGTAAAGAGCAGCATGTGTTACTATACTGACTGTAAAGAGCAGCGTGTGTTACTATACTGACTGTAAAGTGGTGCATGTGTTACTATACTGACTGTAAAGTGCAGCGTGTGTTACTATACTGACTGTAAAGTGCAGCATGTGTTACCATACTGACTGTAAAGTGCTGCATGTGTTACTATACTGACTGTAAAGTGCAGCATGTGTTACTATACTGACTGTAAAGAGCAGCATGTGTTACTATACTGACTGTAAAGTGCAGCGTGCGTTACTATACTGACTGTAAAGTGCAGCGTGCGTTACTATACTGACTGTAAAGAGCAGCATGTGTTACTATACTGACTGTAAAGAGCAGCGTGTGTTACTATACTGACTGTAAAGTGGTGCATGTGTTACTATACTGACTGTAAAGTGCAGCGTGTGTTACTATACTGACTGTAAAGTGCAGCATGTGTTACCATACTGACTGTAAAGTGCTGCATGTGTTACTATACTGACTGTAAAGTGCAGCATGTGTTACTATACTGACTGTAAAGTGCTGCGTGTGTTACTATACTGACTGTAAAGTGCAGCATGTGTTACTATACTGACTGTAAAGTGGTGCATGTGTTACTATACTGACTGTAAAGTGCAGCGTGCGTTACTATACTGACTGTAAAGTGCCGCATGTGTTACTATACTGACTGTAAAGTGCAGCGTGCATTACTATACTGACTGTAACGTGCAGCATGTGTTACTATACTGACTGTAAAGAGCAGCGTGTGTTACTATACTGACTGTAAAGTGCAGCGTGTGTTACTATACTGACTGTAAAGTGCAGCGTGCATTACTATACTGACTGTAAAGTGCAGCATGTGTTACTATACTGACTGTAAAGTGCAGCGTGCGTTACTATACTGACTGTAAAGTGCAGCGTGCATTACTATACTGACTGTAAAGAGCAGCATGTGTTACTATACTGACTGTAAAGAGCAGCATGTGTTACTATACTGACTGTAAAGTGCCGCATGTGTTACTATACTGACTGTAAAGTGGTGCATGTGTTACTATACTGACTAAAGTGCAGCGTGCGTTACTATACTGACTGTAAAGTGGTGCATGTGTTACTATACTGACTAAAGTGCAGCGTGCGTTACTATACTGACTGTAAAGTGCAGCGTGCATTACTATACTGACTGTAAAGTGCAGCATGTGTTACTATACTGACTGTAATGTGCAGCGTGCGTTACTATACTGACTGTAAAGTGCCGCATGTGTTACTATACTGACTGTAAAGTGCAGCATGTGTTACTTTACTGACTGTAAAGAGCAGCGTGTGTTACTATACTGACTGTAAAGTGCAGCGTGTGTTACTATACTGACTGTAAAGTGCAGCGTGTGTTACTATACTGACTGTAAAGTGCAGCATGTGTTACTATACTGACTGTAAAGTGCAGCATGTGTTACTATACTGACTGTAAAGTGCAGCATGTGTTACTATACTGACTGTAAAGAGCAGCATGTGTTACTATACTGACTGTAAAGTGCAGCGTGTGTTACTATACTGACTGTAAAGTGCTGCATGTGTTACTATACTGACTGTAAAGTGCTGCGTGTGTTACTATACTGACTGTAAAGTGCTGCGTGTGTTACTATACTGACTGTAAAGAGCAGCATGTGTTACTATACTGACTGTAAAGTGCTGCGTGTGTTACTATACTGACTGTAAAGTGCCGCGTGTGTTACTATACTGACTGTAAAGTGCTGCATGTGTTACTATACTGACTGTAAAGTGCAGCATGTGTTACTATACTGACTGTAAAGAGCAGCATGCGTTACTATACTGACTGTAAAGTGCAGCGTGCGTTACTATACTGACTGTAAAGTGCAGCGTGCGTTACTATACTGACTGTAAAGAGCAGCATGTGTTACTATACTGACTGTAAAGTGCAGCATGTGTTACTATACTGACTGTAAAGAGCAGCATGTGTTACTATACTGACTGTAAAGAGCAGCGTGTGTTACTATACTGACTGTAAAGAGCAGCGTGTGTTACTATACTGACTGTAAAGAGCAGCATGTGTTACTATACTGACTGTAAAGTGCAGCATGTGTTACTATACTGACTGTAAAGAGCAGCATGTGTTACTATACTGACTGTAAAGAGCAGCGTGTGTTACTATACTGACTGTAAAGTGCAGCATGTGTTACTATACTGACTGTAAAGTGCCGCATGTGTTACTATACTGACTGTAAAGTGCAGCATGTGTTACTATACTGACTGTAAAGAGCAGCGTGTGTTACTATACTGACTGTAAAGTGCAGCGTACGTTACTATACTGACTGTAAAGAGCAGCGTGTGTTACTATACTGACTGTAAAGTGCAGCGTGTGTTACTATACTGACTGTAAAGTGCAGCATGTGTTACTATACTGACTGTAAAGTGCCGCATGTGTTACTATACTGACTGTAAAGTGCAGCATGTGTTACTATACTGACTGTAAAGTGCAGCGTGTGTTACTATACTGACTGTAAAGTGCAGCATGTGTTACTATACTGACTGTAAAGTGCAGCATGTGTTACTATACTGACTGTAAAGAGCAGCGTGCGTTACTATACTGACTGTAAAGTGCAGCGTGTGTTACTATACTGACTGTAAAATGCAGCGTGCGTTACTATACTGACTGTAAAGTGCAGCGTGTGTTACTATACTGACTGTAAAATGCAGCGTGCGTTACTATACTGACTTTAAAGTGCCGCATGTGTTACTATACTGACTGTAAAGAGCAGCATGTGTTACTATACTGACTGTAAAGTGCCGCATGTGTTACTATACTGACTGTAAAGTGCAGCGTGTGTTACTATACTGACTGTAAAGTTCAGCATGTGTTACTATACTGACTGTAAAGTGCAGCGTGCGTTACTATACTGACTGTAAAGTGCAGCGTGTGTTACTATACTGACTGTAAAGTGGCGCGTGTGTTACTATACTGACTGTAAAGAGCAGCGTGCGTTACTATACTGACTGTAAAGTGCCGCGTGTGTTACTATACTGACTGTAAAGTGCAGCATGCGTTACTATACTGACTGTAAAGTGCCGCGTGTGTTACTATACTGACTGTAAAGTGCCGCATGTGTTACTATACTGACTGTAAAGTGCCGCGTGTGTTACTATACTGACTGTAAAGTGCAGCGTGCGTTACTATACTGACTGTAAAGTGCCGCATGTGTTACTATACTGACTGTAAAGAGCAGCATGTGTTACTATACTGACTGTAAAGTGCAGCGTGTGTTACTATACTGACTGTAAAGTGCTGCATGTGTTACTATACTGACTGTAAAGTGCCGCGTGTGTTACTATACTGACTGTAAAGTGCAGCATGCGTTACTATACTGACTGTAAAGAGCAGCATGTGTTACTATACTGACTGTAAAGTGCAGCGTGTGTTACTATACTGACTGTAAAGTGCTGCATGTGTTACTATACTGACTGTAAAGTGCCGCGTGTGTTACTATACTGACTGTAAAGTGCAGCGTGCGTTACTATACTGACTGTAAAGTGCCGCATGTGTTACTATACTGACTGTAAAGTGCAGCATGCGTTACTATACTGACTGTAAAGAGCAGCATGTGTTACTATACTGACTGTAAAGTGCAGCATGTGTTACTATACTGATTGTAAAGTGCAGCATGTGTTACTATACTGACTGTAAAGTGCCGCTTGTGTTACTATACTGACTGTAAAGTGCCGCATGTGTTACTATACTGACTGTAAAGTGCAGCGTGCATTACTATACTGACTGTAAAGTGCAGCATGTGTTACTATACTGACTGTAAAGAGCAGCGTGTGTTACTATACTGACTGTAAAGTGCAGCGTGTGTTACTATACTGACTGTAAAGTGCAGCGTGTGTTACTATACTGACTGTAAAGAGCAGCATGTGTTACTATACTGACTGTAAAGAGCAGCGTGCGTTACTATACTGACTGTAAAGAGCAGCGTGCGTTACTATACTGACTGTAAAGTGGTGCATGTGTTACTATACTGACTGTAAAGTGCAGCGTGTGTTACTATACTGACTGTAAAGTGCAGCGTGCGTTGCTATACTGACTGTAAAGTGCAGCGTGCGTTACTATACTGACTGTAAAGTGCAGCATGTGTTACTATACTGACTGTAATGTGCAGCGTGCGTTACTATACTGACTGTAAAGTGCTGCATGTGTTACTATACTGACTGTAAAGTGCCACATGCGTTACTATACTGACTGTAAAGTGCAGCGTGCGTTACTATACTGACTGTAAAGTGCAGCGTGCGTTACTATACTGACTGTAAAGAGCAGCATGTGTTACTATACTGACTGTAAAGTGCCGCATGTGTTACTCTACTGACTGTAAAGTGCCGCGTGTGTTACTATACTGACTGTAAAGTGCAGCATGTGTTACTATACTGACTGTAAAGTGCAGCGTGCGTTACTATACTGACTGTAAAGTGCCGCATGTGTTACTATACTGACTGTAAAGTGCAGCGTGCGTTACTATACTGACTGTAAAGTGCCGCATGTGTTACTATACTGACTGTAAAGTGCAGCATGTGTTACTATACTGACTGTAAAGTGCAGCATGGGTTACTATACTGACTGTAAAGTGCCGCATGTGTTACTATACTGACTGTAAAGTGCAGCATGTGTTACTATACTGACTGTAAAGTGCAGCGTGTGTTACTATACTGACTGTAAAGTGCAGCATGTGTTACTATACTGACTGTAAAGAGCAGCATGTGTTACTATACTGACTGTAAAGTGCAGCGTGCGTTACTATACTGACTGTAAAGTGCAGCGTGTGTTACTATACTGACTGTAAAGTGCAGCGTGCGTTACTATACTGACTGTAAAGTGCCGCATGTGTTACTATACTGCCTGTAAAGTGCAGCATGCGTTACTATACTGACTGTAAAGTGAAGCGTGCGTTACTATACTGACTGTAAAGTGCAGCGTGTGTTACTATACTGACTGTAAAGTGCAGCATGTGTTACTATACTGACTGTAAAGTGCAGCGTGCGTTACTATACTGACTGTAAAGTGCAGCATGTGTTACTATACTGACTGTAAAGTGAAGCGTGCGTTACTATACTGACTGTAAAGTGCAGCGTGTGTTACTATACTGACTGTAAAGTGCAGCATGTGTTACTATACTGACTGTAAAGTGCAGCGTGCGTTACTATACTGACTGTAAAGTGCAGCATGTATTACTATACTGACTGTAAAGTGCAGCATGTGTTACTATACTGACTGTAAAGTGCAGCGTGCGTTACTATACTGACTGTAAAGTGCAGCATGTGTTACTATACTGACTGTAAAGTGCCGCATGTGTTACTATACTGACTGTAAAGTGCAGCGTGTGTTACTATACTGACTGTAAAGTGCAGCGTGTGTTACTATACTGACTGTAAAGTGCCGCATGTGTTACTATACTGACTGTAAAGAGCAGCATGTGTTACTATACTGACTGTAAAGTACAGCATGTGTTACTATACTGACTGTAAAGTGCAGCATGCGTTACTATACTGACTGTAAAGTGCAGCATGCGTTACTATACTGACTGTAAAGAGCCGCATGTGTTACTATACTGACTGTAAAGTGCCGCATGTGTTCCTATACTGACTGTAAAGTGCAGCGTGTTACTATACTGACTGTAAAGTGCGGCATGTGTTACTATACTGACTGTAAAGTGCCGCGTGCGTTACTATACTGACTGTAAAGTGGCGCGTGTGTTACTATACTGACTGTAAAGTGCCGCGTGCGTTACTATACTGACTGTAAAGTGCCGCGTGTGTTACTATACTGACTGTAAAGTGCCGTATGTGTTACTATACTGACTGTAAAGTGACGCATGCGTTACTATACTGACTGTAAAGTGCAGCATGTGTTACTGTACTGACTGTAAAGTGCAGCATGTGTTACTATACTGACTGTAAAGAGCAGCGTGTGTTACTATACTGACTGTAAAGTGCAGCGTGTGTTACTATACTGACTGTAAAGTGCCGCATGTGTTACTATACTGACTGTAAAGTGCAGCGTGCGTTACTATACTGACTGTAAAGTGCCGATGTGTTACTATACTGACTGTAAAGTGCAGCGTGTGTTACTATACTGACTGTAAAGTGCAGCGTGCGTTACTATACAGACTGTAAAGTGCCGCGTGCGTTACTATACTGACTGTAAAGTGCAGCATGTGTTACTATACTGACTGTAAAGTGCAGCATGTGTTACTATACTGACTGTAAAGTGCAGCATGCGTTACTATACTGACTGTAAAGAGCAGCATGTGTTACTATACTGACTGTAAAGTGCAGCATGTGTTACTATACTGATTGTAAAGTGCAGCATGTGTTACTATACTGACTGTAAAGTGCCGCTTGTGTTACTATACTGACTGTAAAGTGCCGCATGTGTTACTATACTGACTGTAAAGTGCAGCGTGCATTACTATACTGACTGTAAAGTGCAGCATGTGTTACTATACTGACTGTAAAGAGCAGCGTGTGTTACTATACTGACTGTAAAGTGCAGTATGTGTTACTATACTGACTGTAAAGAGCAGCATGTGTTACTATACTGACTGTAAAGAGCAGCGTGCGTTACTATACTGACTGTAAAGTGCAGCGTGCATTACTATACTGACTGTAAAGTGCAGCATGTGTTACTATACTGACTGTAAAGTGCAGCGTGCGTTACTATACTGACTGTAAAGTGCAGCGTGCGTTACTATACTGACTGTAAAGTGCCGCATGTGTTACTATACTGACTGTAAAGTGCTGCATGTGTTACTATACTGACTGTAAAGTGCTGCGTGTGTTATTATACTGACTGTAAAGTGCAGCATGTGTTACTATACTGACTGTAAAGTGCAGCGTGTGTTACTATACTGACTGTAAAGTGCAGCGTGCGTTACTATACTGACTGTAAAGTGCCGCATGTGTTACTATACTGACTGTAAAGTGCAGCATGTGTTACTATACTGACTGTAAAGTGCAGCGTGTGTTACTATACTGACTGTAAAGTGCCGCATGTGTTACTATACTGACTGTAAAGAGCAGCGTGCATTACTATACTGACTGTAAAGTGCAGCATGTGTTACTATACTGACTGTAAAGAGCAGCGTGTGTTACTATACTGACTGTAAAGTGCAGCGTGTGTTACTATACTGACTGTAAAGTGCAGCGTGCATTACTATACTGACTGTAAAGTGCAGCATGTGTTACTATACTGACTGTAAAGTGCAGCGTGTGTTACTATACTGACTGTAAAGTGCCGCATGTGTTACTATACTGACTGTAAAGTGCTGCATGTGTTACTATACTGACTGTAAAGAGCAGCATGTGTTACTATACTGACTGTAAAGTGCAGCGTGTGTTACTATACTGACTGTAAAGTGCAGCGTGTGTTACTATACTGACTGTAAAGTGCAGCATGTGTTACTATACTGACTGTAAACAGCAGCATGTGTTACTATACTGACTGTAAAGTGCAGCGTGCGTTACTATACTGACTGTAAAGTGCAGCGTGCGTTACTATACTGACTGTAAAGTGCAGCATGTGTTACTATACTGACTGTAAAGAGCAGCATGTGTTACTATACTGACTGTAAAGTGCTGCGTGTGTTACTATACTGACTGTAAAGAGCAGCATGTGTTACTATACTGACTGTAAAGTGCTGCGTGTGTTACTATACTGACTGTAAAGTGCTGCGTGTGTTACTATACTGACTGTAAAGTGCTGCATGTGTTACTATACTGACTGTAAAGAGCAGCGTGCGTTACTATACTGACTGTAAAGTGCAGCGTGTGTTACTATACTGACTGTAAAGTGCCGCATGTGTTACTATACTGACTGTAAAGTGCAGCATGTGTTACTATACTGACTGTAAAGAGCAGCATGTGTTACTATACTGACTGTAAAGTGCAGCGTGCGTTACTATACTGACTGTAAAGTGCAGCGTGCGTTACTATACTGACTGTAAAGAGCAGCATGTGTTACTATACTGACTGTAAAGAGCAGCGTGTGTTACTATACTGACTGTAAAGTGCAGCATGTGTTACTATACTGACTGTAAAGTGCTGCGTGTGTTACTATACTGACTGTAAAGTGCAGCATGTGTTACTATACTGACTGTAAAGTGCTGCATGTGTTACTATACTGACTGTAAAGTGCTGCGTGTGTTACTATACTGACTGTAAAGTGCAGCATGTGTTACTATACTGACTGTAAAGTGGTGCATGTGTTACTATACTGACTGTAAAGTGCAGTGTGTGTTACTATACTGACTGTAAAGAGCAGCGTGTGTTACTATACTGACTGTAAAGTGCAGCGTGTGTTACTATACTGACTGTAAAGTGCAGCGTGCATTACTATACTGACTGTAAAGTGCAGCATGTGTTACTATACTGACTGTAAAGTGCAGCGTGCGTTACTATACTGACTGTAAAGTGCAGCGTGCATTACTATACTGACTGTAAAGAGCAGCATGTGTTACTATACTGACTGTAAAGAGCAGCGTGCGTTACTATACTGACTGTAAAGTGGTGCATGTGTTACTATACTGACTAAAGTGCAGCGTGCGTTACTATACTGACTGTAAAGTGCAGCGTGCATTACTATACTGACTGTAAAGTGCAGCATGTGTTACTATACTGACTGTAATGTGCAGCGTGCGTTACTATACTGACTGTAAAGTGCCGCATGTGTTACTATACTGACTGTAAAGTGCCACATGCGTTACTATACTGACTGTAAAGTGCAGCGTGCGTTACTATACTGACTGTAAAGTGCAGCGTGTGTTACTATACTGACTGTAAAGTGCAGCATGTGTTACTATACTGACTGTAAAGAGCAGCATGTGTTACTATACTGACTGTAAAGTGCCGCATGTGTTACTCTACTGACTGTAAAGTGCCGCGTGTGTTACTATACTGACTGTAAAGTGCAGCGTGTGTTACTATACTGACTGTAAAGTGCAGCGTGCGTTACTATACTGACTGTAAAGTGCCGCATGTGTTACTCTACTGACTGTAAAGTGCCGCGTGTGTTACTATACTGACTGTAAAGTGCAGAGTGTGTTACTATACTGACTGTAAAGTGCAGCGTGCGTTACTATACTGACTGTAAAGTGCCGCATGTGTTACTATACTGACTGTAAAGTGCCGCATGTGTTACTATACTGACTGTAAAGTGCAGCGTGCGTTACTATACTGACTGTAAAGTGCCGCGTGTGTTACTATACTGACTGTAAAGTGCCGCGTGTGTTACTATACTGACTGTAAAGTGCAGCGTGTGTTACTATACTGACTGTAAAGTGCAGCGTGTGTTACTATACTGACTGTAAAGAGCAGCATGTGTTACTATACTGACTGTAAAGAGCAGCATGTGTTACTATACTGACTGTAAAGTGCAGCATGTGTTACTATACTGACTGTAAAGTGCAGCATGTGTTACTATACTGACTGTAAAGTGCAGCGTGCGTTACTATACTGACTGTAAAGTGCCGCATGTGTTACTATACTGCCTGTAAAGTGCAGCATGCGTTACTATACTGACTGTAAAGTGAAGCGTGCGTTACTATACTGACTGTAAAGTGCAGCGTGTGTTACTATACTGACTGTAAAGTGCAGCATGTGTTACTATACTGACTGTAAAGTGCAGCGTGCGTTACTATACTGACTGTAAAGTGCAGCGTGTGTTACTATACTGACTGTAAAGTGCAGCGTGTGTTACTATACTGACTGTAAAGTGCAGCGTGTGTTACTATACTGACTGTAAAGTGCAGCATGTGTTACTATACTGACTGTAAAGTGCAGCGTGCGTTACTATACTGACTGTAAAGTGCCGCATGTGTTACTATACTGACTGTAAAGAGCAGCATGTGTTACTATACTGACTGTAAAGTGCAGCATGTGTTACTATACTGACTGTAAAGTGCAGCGTGCGTTACTATACTGACTGTAAAGTGCAGCATGTGTTACTATACTGACTGTAAAGTGCCGCATGTGTTACTATACTGACTGTAAAGAGCAGCGTGCGTTACTATACTGACTGTAAAGTGCAGCGTGCGTTACTATACTGACTGTAAAGAGCAGCATGTGTTACTATACTGACTGTAAAGTGCAGCATGTGTTACTATACTGACTGTAAAGAGCAGCGTGCGTTACTATACTGACTGTAAAGTGCAGCGTGCGTTACTATACTGACTGTAAAGAGCAGCGTGTGTTACTATACTGACTGTAAAGTGCAGCGTGTGTTACTATACTGACTGTAAAGAGCAGCATGTGTTACTATACTGACTGTAAAGTACAGCATGTGTTACTATACTGACTGTAAAGTGCAGCATGCGTTACTATACTGACTGTAAAGTGCAGCGTGCGTTACTATACTGACTGTAAAGTGCAGCGTGTGTTACTATACTGACTGTAAAGAGCCGCATGTGTTACTATACTGACTGTAAAGTGCAGCGTGCGTTACTATACTGACTGTAAAGAGCCGCATGTGTTACTATACTGACTGTAAAGTGCAGCGTGTGTTACTATACTGACTGTAAAGTGCAGCATGCGTTACTATACTGACTGTAAAGTGCAGCGTGCGTTACTATACTGACTGTAAAGAGCAGCGTGTGTTACTATACTGACTGTAAAGTGCAGCGTGTGTTACTATACTGACTGTAAAGTGCAGCATGCGTTACTATACTGACTGTAAAGTGCAGCGTGCGTTACTATACTGACTGTAAAGTGCAGCATGTGTTACTATACTGACTGTAAAGTGCCGCATGTGTTACTATACTGACTGTAAAGAGCAGCGTGCGTTACTATACTGACTGTAAAGTGCAGCGTGCGTTACTATACTGACTGTAAAGAGCAGCATGTGTTACTATACTGACTGTAAAGTGCAGCGTGCGTTACTATACTGACTGTAAAGTGCAGCGTGCGTTACTATACTGACTGTAAAGTGCAGCGTGCGTTACTATACTGACTGTAAAGTGCAGCATGTGTTACTATACTGACTGTAAAATGCAGCGTGCGTTACTATACTGACTGTAAAGTGCCGCATGTGTTACTATACTGACTGTAAAGAGCAGCATGTGTTACTATACTGACTGTAAAGTGCCGCATGTGTTACTATACTGACTGTAAAGTGCAGCGTGTGTTACTATACTGACTGTAAAGTTCAGCATGTGTTACTATACTGACTGTAAAGTGCAGCGTGCGTTACTATACTGACTGTAAAGTGCAGCGTGTGTTACTATACTGACTGTAAAGTGGCGCGTGTGTTACTATACTGACTGTAAAGAGCAGCGTGCGTTACTATACTGACTGTAAAGTGCCGCGTGTGTTACTATACTGACTGTAAAGTGCAGCATGCGTTACTATACTGACTGTAAAGTGCCGCGTGTGTTACTATACTGACTGTAAAGTGCCGCATGTGTTACTATACTGACTGTAAAGTGCCGCGTGTGTTACTATACTGACTGTAAAGTGCAGCGTGCGTTACTATACTGACTGTAAAGTGCCGCATGTGTTACTATACTGACTGTAAAGAGCAGCATGTGTTACTATACTGACTGTAAAGTGCAGCGTGTGTTACTATACTGACTGTAAAGTGCTGCATGTGTTACTATACTGACTGTAAAGTGCCGCGTGTGTTACTATACTGACTGTAAAGTGCAGCATGCGTTACTATACTGACTGTAAAGAGCAGCATGTGTTACTATACTGACTGTAAAGTGCAGCGTGTGTTACTATACTGACTGTAAAGTGCTGCATGTGTTACTATACTGACTGTAAAGTGCCGCGTGTGTTACTATACTGACTGTAAAGTGCAGCGTGCGTTACTATACTGACTGTAAAGTGCCGCATGTGTTACTATACTGACTGTAAAGTGCAGCATGCGTTACTATACTGACTGTAAAGAGCAGCATGTGTTACTATACTGACTGTAAAGTGCAGCATGTGTTACTATACTGATTGTAAAGTGCAGCATGTGTTACTATACTGACTGTAAAGTGCCGCTTGTGTTACTATACTGACTGTAAAGTGCCGCATGTGTTACTATACTGACTGTAAAGTGCAGCGTGCATTACTATACTGACTGTAAAGTGCAGCATGTGTTACTATACTGACTGTAAAGAGCAGCGTGTGTTACTATACTGACTGTAAAGTGCAGCGTGTGTTACTATACTGACTGTAAAGTGCAGCGTGTGTTACTATACTGACTGTAAAGAGCAGCATGTGTTACTATACTGACTGTAAAGAGCAGCGTGCGTTACTATACTGACTGTAAAGTGGTGCATGTGTTACTATACTGACTGTAAAGTGCAGCGTGTGTTACTATACTGACTGTAAAGTGCAGCGTGCGTTGCTATACTGACTGTAAAGTGCAGCGTGCGTTACTATACTGACTGTAAAGTGCAGCATGTGTTACTATACTGACTGTAATGTGCAGCGTGCGTTACTATACTGACTGTAAAGTGCTGCATGTGTTACTATACTGACTGTAAAGTGCCACATGCGTTACTATACTGACTGTAAAGTGCAGCGTGCGTTACTATACTGACTGTAAAGTGCAGCGTGCGTTACTATACTGACTGTAAAGAGCAGCATGTGTTACTATACTGACTGTAAAGTGCCGCATGTGTTACTCTACTGACTGTAAAGTGCCGCGTGTGTTACTATACTGACTGTAAAGTGCAGCATGTGTTACTATACTGACTGTAAAGTGCAGCGTGCGTTACTATACTGACTGTAAAGTGCCGCATGTGTTACTATACTGACTGTAAAGTGCAGCGTGCGTTACTATACTGACTGTAAAGTGCCGCATGTGTTACTATACTGACTGTAAAGTGCAGCATGTGTTACTATACTGACTGTAAAGTGCAGCATGGGTTACTATACTGACTGTAAAGTGCCGCATGTGTTACTATACTGACTGTAAAGTGCAGCATGTGTTACTATACTGACTGTAAAGTGCAGCGTGTGTTACTATACTGACTGTAAAGTGCAGCATGTGTTACTATACTGACTGTAAAGAGCAGCATGTGTTACTATACTGACTGTAAAGTGCAGCGTGCGTTACTATACTGACTGTAAAGTGCAGCGTGTGTTACTATACTGACTGTAAAGTGCAGCGTGCGTTACTATACTGACTGTAAAGTGCCGCATGTGTTACTATACTGCCTGTAAAGTGCAGCATGCGTTACTATACTGACTGTAAAGTGAAGCGTGCGTTACTATACTGACTGTAAAGTGCAGCGTGTGTTACTATACTGACTGTAAAGTGCAGCATGTGTTACTATACTGACTGTAAAGTGCAGCGTGCGTTACTATACTGACTGTAAAGTGCAGCATGTGTTACTATACTGACTGTAAAGTGAAGCGTGCGTTACTATACTGACTGTAAAGTGCAGCGTGTGTTACTATACTGACTGTAAAGTGCAGCATGTGTTACTATACTGACTGTAAAGTGCAGCGTGCGTTACTATACTGACTGTAAAGTGCAGCATGTATTACTATACTGACTGTAAAGTGCAGCATGTGTTACTATACTGACTGTAAAGTGCAGCGTGCGTTACTATACTGACTGTAAAGTGCAGCATGTGTTACTATACTGACTGTAAAGTGCCGCATGTGTTACTATACTGACTGTAAAGTGCAGCGTGTGTTACTATACTGACTGTAAAGTGCAGCGTGTGTTACTATACTGACTGTAAAGTGCCGCATGTGTTACTATACTGACTGTAAAGAGCAGCATGTGTTACTATACTGACTGTAAAGTACAGCATGTGTTACTATACTGACTGTAAAGTGCAGCATGCGTTACTATACTGACTGTAAAGTGCAGCATGCGTTACTATACTGACTGTAAAGAGCCGCATGTGTTACTATACTGACTGTAAAGTGCCGCATGTGTTCCTATACTGACTGTAAAGTGCAGCGTGTTACTATACTGACTGTAAAGTGCGGCATGTGTTACTATACTGACTGTAAAGTGCCGCGTGCGTTACTATACTGACTGTAAAGTGGCGCGTGTGTTACTATACTGACTGTAAAGTGCCGCGTGCGTTACTATACTGACTGTAAAGTGCCGCGTGTGTTACTATACTGACTGTAAAGTGCCGTATGTGTTACTATACTGACTGTAAAGTGACGCATGCGTTACTATACTGACTGTAAAGTGCAGCATGTGTTACTGTACTGACTGTAAAGTGCAGCATGTGTTACTATACTGACTGTAAAGAGCAGCGTGTGTTACTATACTGACTGTAAAGTGCAGCGTGTGTTACTATACTGACTGTAAAGTGCCGCATGTGTTACTATACTGACTGTAAAGTGCAGCGTGCGTTACTATACTGACTGTAAAGTGCCGATGTGTTACTATACTGACTGTAAAGTGCAGCGTGTGTTACTATACTGACTGTAAAGTGCAGCGTGCGTTACTATACAGACTGTAAAGTGCCGCGTGCGTTACTATACTGACTGTAAAGTGCAGCATGTGTTACTATACTGACTGTAAAGTGCAGCATGTGTTACTATACTGACTGTAAAGTGCAGCATGCGTTACTATACTGACTGTAAAGAGCAGCATGTGTTACTATACTGACTGTAAAGTGCAGCATGTGTTACTATACTGATTGTAAAGTGCAGCATGTGTTACTATACTGACTGTAAAGTGCCGCTTGTGTTACTATACTGACTGTAAAGTGCCGCATGTGTTACTATACTGACTGTAAAGTGCAGCGTGCATTACTATACTGACTGTAAAGTGCAGCATGTGTTACTATACTGACTGTAAAGAGCAGCGTGTGTTACTATACTGACTGTAAAGTGCAGTATGTGTTACTATACTGACTGTAAAGAGCAGCATGTGTTACTATACTGACTGTAAAGAGCAGCGTGCGTTACTATACTGACTGTAAAGTGCAGCGTGCATTACTATACTGACTGTAAAGTGCAGCATGTGTTACTATACTGACTGTAAAGTGCAGCGTGCGTTACTATACTGACTGTAAAGTGCAGTGTGCGTTACTATACTGACTGTAAAGTGCAGCGTGCGTTACTATACTGACTGTAAAGTGCCGCATGTGTTACTATACTGACTGTAAAGTGCTGCATGTGTTACTATACTGACTGTAAAGTGCTGCGTGTGTTATTATACTGACTGTAAAGTGCAGCATGTGTTACTATACTGACTGTAAAGTGCAGCGTGTGTTACTATACTGACTGTAAAGTGCAGCGTGCGTTACTATACTGACTGTAAAGTGCCGCATGTGTTACTATACTGACTGTAAAGTGCAGCATGTGTTACTATACTCACTGTAAAGTGCAGCGTGTGTTACTATACTGACTGTAAAGTGCCGCATGTGTTACTATACTGACTGTAAAGAGCAGCGTGCATTACTATACTGACTGTAAAGTGCAGCATGTGTTACTATACTGACTGTAAAGAGCAGCGTGTGTTACTATACTGACTGTAAAGTGCAGCGTGTGTTACTATACTGACTGTAAAGTGCAGCGTGCATTACTATACTGACTGTAAAGTGCAGCATGTGTTACTATACTGACTGTAAAGTGCAGCGTGTGTTACTATACTGACTGTAAAGTGCCGCATGTGTTACTATACTGACTGTAAAGTGCTGCATGTGTTACTATACTGACTGTAAAGAGCAGCATGTGTTACTATACTGACTGTAAAGTGCAGCGTGTGTTACTATACTGACTGTAAAGTGCAGCGTGTGTTACTATACTGACTGTAAAGTGCAGCATGTGTTACTATACTGACTGTAAACAGCAGCATGTGTTACTATACTGACTGTAAAGTGCAGCGTGCGTTACTATACTGACTGTAAAGTGCAGCGTGCGTTACTATACTGACTGTAAAGTGCAGCATGTGTTACTATACTGACTGTAAAGAGCAGCATGTGTTACTATACTGACTTTAAAGTGCAGCGTGTGTTACTATACTGACTGTAAAGTGCTGCGTGTGTTACTATACTGACTGTAAAGAGCAGCATGTGTTACTATACTGACTGTAAAGTGCTGCGTGTGTTACTATACTGACTGTAAAGTGCTGCGTGTGTTACTATACTGACTGTAAAGAGCAGCATGTGTTACTATACTGACTGTAAAGTGCTGCGTGTGTTACTATACTGACTGTAAAGTGCTGCGTGTGTTACTATACTGACTGTAAAGAGCAGCATGTGTTACTATACTGACTGTAAAGAGCAGCATGTGTTACTATACTGACTGTAAAGAGCAGCATGCGTTACTATACTGACTGTAAAGTGCTGCGTGTGTTACTATACTGACTGTAAAGAGCAGCATGTGTTACTATACTGACTGTAAAGTGCTGCGTGTGTTACTATACTGACTGTAAAGTGCTGCGTGTGTTACTATACTGACTGTAAAGTGCTGCATGTGTTACTATACTGACTGTAAAGAGCAGCGTGCGTTACTATACTGACTGTAAAGTGCAGCGTGTGTTACTATACTGACTGTAAAGTGTCGCATGTGTTACTATACTGACTGTAAAGTGCAGCATGTGTTACTATACTGACTGTAAAGTGCAGCATGTGTTACTATACTGACTGTAAAGAGCAGCATGTGTTACTATACTGACTGTAAAGTGCAGCGTGCGTTACTTTACTGACTGTAAAGTGCAGCGTGCGTTACTATACTGACTGTAAAGAGCAGCATGTGTTACTATACTGACTGTAAAGAGCAGCGTGTGTTACTATACTGACTGTAAAGTGCAGCATGTGTTACTATACTGACTGTAAAGTGCTGCGTGTGTTACTATACTGACTGTAAAGTGCAGCATGTGTTACTATACTGACTGTAAAGTGCTGCATGTGTTACTATACTGACTGTAAAGTGCTGCGTGTGTTACTATACTGACTGTAAAGTGCAGCATGTGTTACTATACTGACTGTAAAGTGGTGCATGTGTTACTATACTGACTGTAAAGTGCAGTGTGTGTTACTATACTGACTGTAAAGAGCAGCGTGTGTTACTATACTGACTGTAAAGTGCAGCGTGTGTTACTATACTGACTGTAAAGTGCAGCGTGCATTACTATACTGACTGTAAAGTGCAGCATGTGTTACTATACTGACTGTAAAGTGCAGCGTGCGTTACTATACTGACTGTAAAGTGCAGCGTGCATTACTATACTGACTGTAAAGAGCAGCATGTGTTACTATACTGACTGTAAAGAGCAGCGTGCGTTACTATACTGACTGTAAAGTGGTGCATGTGTTACTATACTGACTAAAGTGCAGCGTGCGTTACTATACTGACTGTAAAGTGCAGCGTGCATTACTATACTGACTGTAAAGTGCAGCATGTGTTACTATACTGACTGTAATGTGCAGCGTGCGTTACTATACTGACTGTAAAGTGCCGCATGTGTTACTATACTGACTGTAAAGTGCCACATGCGTTACTATACTGACTGTAAAGTGCAGCGTGCGTTACTATACTGACTGTAAAGTGCAGCGTGTGTTACTATACTGACTGTAAAGTGCAGCATGTGTTACTATACTGACTGTAAAGAGCAGCATGTGTTACTATACTGACTGTAAAGTGCCGCATGTGTTACTCTACTGACTGTAAAGTGCCGCGTGTGTTACTATACTGACTGTAAAGTGCAGCGTGTGTTACTATACTGACTGTAAAGTGCAGCGTGCGTTACTATACTGACTGTAAAGTGCCGCATGTGTTACTCTACTGACTGTAAAGTGCCGCGTGTGTTACTATACTGACTGTAAAGTGCAGAGTGTGTTACTATACTGACTGTAAAGTGCAGCGTGCGTTACTATACTGACTGTAAAGTGCCGCATGTGTTACTATACTGACTGTAAAGTGCCGCATGTGTTACTATACTGACTGTAAAGTGCAGCGTGCGTTACTATACTGACTGTAAAGTGCCGCGTGTGTTACTATACTGACTGTAAAGTGCCGCGTGTGTTACTATACTGACTGTAAAGTGCAGCGTGTGTTACTATACTGACTGTAAAGTGCAGCGTGTGTTACTATACTGACTGTAAAGAGCAGCATGTGTTACTATACTGACTGTAAAGAGCAGCATGTGTTACTATACTGACTGTAAAGTGCAGCATGTGTTACTATACTGACTGTAAAGTGCAGCATGTGTTACTATACTGACTGTAAAGTGCAGCGTGCGTTACTATACTGACTGTAAAGTGCCGCATGTGTTACTATACTGCCTGTAAAGTGCAGCATGCGTTACTATACTGACTGTAAAGTGAAGCGTGCGTTACTATACTGACTGTAAAGTGCAGCGTGTGTTACTATACTGACTGTAAAGTGCAGCATGTGTTACTATACTGACTGTAAAGTGCAGCGTGCGTTACTATACTGACTGTAAAGTGCAGCGTGTGTTACTATACTGACTGTAAAGTGCAGCGTGTGTTACTATACTGACTGTAAAGTGCAGCGTGTGTTACTATACTGACTGTAAAGTGCAGCATGTGTTACTATACTGACTGTAAAGTGCAGCGTGCGTTACTATACTGACTGTAAAGTGCCGCATGTGTTACTATACTGACTGTAAAGAGCAGCATGTGTTACTATACTGACTGTAAAGTGCAGCATGTGTTACTATACTGACTGTAAAGTGCAGCGTGCGTTACTATACTGACTGTAAAGTGCAGCATGTGTTACTATACTGACTGTAAAGTGCCGCATGTGTTACTATACTGACTGTAAAGAGCAGCGTGCGTTACTATACTGACTGTAAAGTGCAGCGTGCGTTACTATACTGACTGTAAAGAGCAGCATGTGTTACTATACTGACTGTAAAGTGCAGCATGTGTTACTATACTGACTGTAAAGAGCAGCGTGCGTTACTATACTGACTGTAAAGTGCAGCGTGCGTTACTATACTGACTGTAAAGAGCAGCGTGTGTTACTATACTGACTGTAAAGTGCAGCGTGTGTTACTATACTGACTGTAAAGAGCAGCATGTGTTACTATACTGACTGTAAAGTGCAGCATGTGTTACTATACTGACTGTAAAGTGCAGCATGTGTTACTATACTGACTGTAAAGTGCAGCATGTGTTACTATACTGACTGTAAAGTACAGCATGTGTTACTATACTGACTGTAAAGTGCAGCATGCGTTACTATACTGACTGTAAAGTGCAGCGTGCGTTACTATACTGACTGTAAAGAGCCGCATGTGTTACTATACTGACTGTAAAGTGCAGCGTGTGTTACTATACTGACTGTAAAGTGCAGCATGCGTTACTATACTGACTGTAAAGTGCAGCGTGCGTTACTATACTGACTGTAAAGAGCAGCGTGTGTTACTATACTGACTGTAAAGTGCAGCGTGTGTTACTATACTGACTGTAAAGTGCAGCATGCGTTACTATACTGACTGTAAAGTGCAGCGTGCGTTACTATACTGACTGTAAAGTGCAGCATGTGTTACTATACTGACTGTAAAGTGCCGCATGTGTTACTATACTGACTGTAAAGAGCAGCGTGCGTTACTATACTGACTGTAAAGTGCAGCGTGCGTTACTATACTGACTGTAAAGAGCAGCATGTGTTACTATACTGACTGTAAAGTGCAGCGTGCGTTACTATACTGACTGTAAAGTGCAGCGTGCGTTACTATACTGACTGTAAAGTGCAGCGTGCGTTACTATACTGACTGTAAAGTGCAGCATGTGTTACTATACTGACTGTAAAGAGCAGCGTGCGTTACTATACTGACTGTAAAGTGCAGCGTGCGTTACTATACTGACTGTAAAGTGCCACATGTGTTACTATACTGACTGTAAAGAGCAGCATGCGTTACTATACTGACTGTAAAGTGCAGCATGTGTTACTATACTGACTGTAAAGTGCAGCGTGTGTTACTATACTGACTGTAAAGAGCAGCATGTGTTACTATACTGACTGTAAAGTGCAGCGTGTGTTACTATACTGACTGTAAAGTGCAGCGTGTGTTACTATACTGACTGTAAAGTGCAGCGTGCGTTACTATACTGACTGTAAAGTGCCGCATGTGTTACTATACTGACTGTAAAGAGCAGCATGTGTTACTATACTGACTGTAAAGTGCAGCGTGTGTTACTATACTGACTGTAAAGAGCAGCATGTGTTACTAGACTGACTGTAAAGTGCAGCGTGTGTTACTATACTGACTGTAAAGAGCAGCATGTGTTACTATACTGACTGTAAAGTGCCACATGTGTTACTATACTGACTGTAAAGAGCAGCATGCGTTACTATACTGACTGTAAAGTGCAGCGTGCGTTACTATACTGACTGTAAAGAGCAGCATGTGTTACTATACTGACTGTAAAGTGCAGCGTGTGTTACTATACTGACTGTAAAGTGCCACATGTGTTACTATACTGACTGTAAAGAGCAGCATGCGTTACTATACTGACTGTAAAGAGCAGCATGCGTTACTATACTGACTGTAAAGTGCCACATGTGTTACTATACTGACTGTAAAGAGCAGCATGCGTTACTATACTGACTGTAAAGTGCCACATGTGTTACTATACTGACTGTAAAGAGCAGCATGCGTTACTATACTGACTGTAAAGTGCAGCATGTGTTACTATACTGACTGTAAAGTGCAGCATGCGTTACTATACTGACTGTAAAGTGCAGCGTTCGTTACTATACTGACTGTAAAGTGCAGCGTTCGTTACTATACTGACTGTAAAGAGCCGCATGTGTTACTATACTGACTGTAAAGTGCCGCATGTGTTCCTATACTGACTGTAAAGTGCAGCGTGTGTTACTATACTGACTGTAAAGTGCCGCATGTGTTACTATACTGACTGTAAAGTGCAGCATGTGTTACTATACTGACTGTAAAGTGCAGCATGTGTTACTATACTGACTGCAAAGTGCAGCATGTGTTACTATACTGACTGTAAAGTGCAGCATGTGTTACTATACTGACTGTAAAGTGCAGCGTGTGTTACTATACTGACTGTAAAGTGCCGCATGTGTTACTATACTGACTGTAAAGTGCAGCATGTGTTACTATACTGACTGTAAAGTGCTGCATGTGTTACTATACTGACTGTAAAGTGCCGCATGTGTTACTATACTGACTGTAAAGTGCAGCATGTGTTACTATACTGACTGTAAAGTGCAGCGTGCGTTACTATACTGACTGTAAAGTGCAGCGTGCGTTACTATACTGACTGTAAAGTGCCGCGTGTGTTACTATACTGACTGTAAAGTGCAGCGTGTGTTACTATACTGACTGTAAAGTGCAGCGTGCGTTACTATACTGACTAAAGAGCAGCGTGAGTTACTATACTGACTGTAAAGTGCCGCATGTGTTACTATACTGACTGTAAAGTGCAGCGTGCGTTACTATACTGACTGTAAAGTGCCGCATGTGTTACTATACTGACTGTAAAGTGCCGCATGTGTTACTATACTGACTGTAAAGTGCAGCATGCGTTACTATACTGACTGTAAAGTGCAGCGTGTGTTACTATACTGACTGTAAATTGCAGCGTGCGTTACTATACTGACTGTAAAGAGCAGCATGTGTTACTATACTGACTGTAAATTGCAGCGTGCGTTACTATACTGACTGTAAAGAGCAGCATGTGTTACTATACTGACTGTAAAGAGCAGCATGCGTTACTATACTGACTGTAAAGTGCAGCGTGTGTTACTATACTGACTGTAAATTGCAGCGTGCGTTACTATACTGACTGTAAAGAGCAGCGTGTGTTACTATACTGACTGTAAATTGCAGCGTGTGTTACTATACTGACTGTAAAGTGCAGCGTGTGTTACTATACTGACTGTAAATTGCAGCGTGCGTTACTATACTGACTGTAAAGAGCAGCATGCGTTACTATACTGACTGTAAAGTGCAGCGTGCGTTACTATACTGACTGTAAATTGCAGCGTGCGTTACTATACTGACTGTAAAGTGCAGCGTGCGTTACTATACTGACTGTAAAGTGCAGCGTGCGTTACTATACTGAATGTAAAGTGCCGCGTGTGTTACTATACTGACTGTAAAGTGCAGCGTGTGTTACTATACTGACTGTAAAGAGCAGCATGTGTTACTATACTGACTGTAAAGTGCAGCGTGCGTTACTATACTGACTGTTAAGTGCCGCATGTGTTACTATACTGACTGTAAAGTGCAGCGTGTGTTACTATACTGACTGTAAAGAGCAGCATGTGTTACTATACTGACTGTAAAGTGCCGCGTGTGTTACTATACTGACTGTAAAGTGCAGCGTGCGTTAATATACTGACTGTAAAGTGCAGCATGTGTTACTATACTGACTGTAAAGTGCAGCGTGTGTTACTATACTGACTGTAAAGTGCAGCGTGTGTTACTATACTGACTGTAAAGTGCCGCATGTATTACTATACTGACTGTAAAGTGCCGCATGTGTTACTATACTGACTGTAAAGTGCAGCATGTGTTACTATACTGACTGTAAAGAGCAGCGTGTGTTACTATACTGACTGTAAAGTGCAGCGTGCGTTACTATACTGACTGTAAAGTGCAGCGTGCGTTACTATACTGACTGTAAAGTGCCGCGTGTGTTACTATACTGACTGTAAAGAGCAGCATGTGTTACTATACTGACTGTAAAGAGCAGCGTGCGTTACTATACTGACTGTAAAGTGCCGCATGTGTTACTATACTGACTGTAAAGAGCAGCATGTGTTACTATACTGACTGTAAAGAGCAGCGTGCGTTACTATACTGACTGTAAAGTGGTGCATGTGTTACTATACTGACTAAAGTGCAGCGTGTGTTACTATACTGACTGTAAAGTGCAGCGTGTGTTACTATACTGACTGTAAAGTGCAGCGTGCATTACTATACTGACTGTAAAGTGCAGCATGTGTTACTATACTGACTGTAATGTGCAGCGTGCGTTACTATACTGACTGTAAAGTGCCGCATGTGTTACTATACTGACTGTAAAGTGCCACATGCGTTACTATACTGACTGTAAAGTGCAGCGTGCGTTACTATACTGACTGTAAAGTGCAGCGTGTGTTACTATACTGACTGTAAAGTGCAGCATGTGTTACTATACTGACTGTAAAGAGCAGCATGTGTTACTATACTGACTGTAAAGTGCCGCATGTGTTACTCTACTGACTGTAAAGTGCCGCGTGTGTTACTATACTGACTGTAAAGTGCAGCGTGTGTTACTATACTGACTGTAAAGTGCAGCGTGTGTTACTCTACTGACTGTAAAGTGCCGCGTGTGTTACTATACTGACTGTAAAGTGCAGAGTGTGTTACTATACTGACTGTAAAGTGCAGCGTGCGTTACTATACTGACTGTAAAGTGCAGCGTGCGTTACTATACTGACTGTAAAGTGCCGCATGTGTTACTATACTGACTGTAAAGTGCCGCATGTGTTACTATACTGACTGTAAAGTGCAGCGTGCGTTACTATACTGACTGTAAAGTGCCGCGTGTGTTACTATACTGACTGTAAAGTGCCGCGTGTGTTACTATAATGACTGTAAAGTGCAGCGTGTGTTACTATACTGACTGTAAAGTGCAGCGTGTGTTACTATACTGACTGTAAAGAGCAGCATGTGTTACTATACTGACTTTAAAGAGCAGCATGTGTTACTATACTGACTGTAAAGTGCAGCATGTGTTACTATACTGACTGTAAAGTGCAGCATGTGTTACTATACTGACTGTAAAGTGCAGCGTGCGTTACTATACTGACTGTAAAGTGCCGCATGTGTTACTATACTGCCTGTAAAGTGCAGCATGCATTACTATACTGACTGTAAAGTGAAGCGTGCGTTACTATACTGACTGTAAAGTGCAGCGTGTGTTACTATACTGACTGTAAAGTGCAGCATGTGTTACTATACTGACTGTAAAGTGCAGCGTGCGTTACTATACTGACTGTAAAGTGCAGCGTGTGTTACTATACTGACTGTAAAGTGCAGCGTGTGTTACTATACTGACTGTAAAGTGCAGCGTGTGTTACTATACTGACTGTAAAGTGCAGCATGTGTTACTATACTGACTGTAAAGTGCAGCGTGCGTTACTATACTGACTGTAAAGTGCCGCATGTGTTACTATACTGACTGTAAAGAGCAGCATGTGTTACTATACTGACTGTAAAGTGCAGCATGTGTTACTATACTGACTGTAAAGTGCAGCGTGCGTTACTATACTGACTGTAAAGTGCAGCATGTGTTACTATACTGACTGTAAAGTGCCGCATGTGTTACTATACTGACTGTAAAGAGCAGCGTGCGTTACTATACTGACTGTAAAGTGCAGCGTGCGTTACTATACTAACTGTAAAGAGCAGCGTGTGTTACTATACTGACTGTAAAGTGCAGCGTGTGTTACTATACTGACTGTAAAGAGCAGCATGTGTTACTATACTGACTGTAAAGTACAGCATGTGTTACTATACTGACTGTAAAGTGCAGCATGCGTTACTATACTGACTGTAAAGTGCAGCGTGCGTTACTATACTGACTGTAAAGAGCCGCATGTGTTACTATACTGACTGTAAAGTGCAGCATGCGTTACTATACTGACTGTAAAGTGCAGCGTGCGTTACTATACTGACTGTAAAGAGCAGCGTGTGTTACTATACTGACTGTAAAGTGCAGCGTGCGTTACTATACTGACTGTAAAGAGCAGCGTGCGTTACTATACTGACTGTAAAGTGCAGCGTGTGTTACTATACTGACTGTAAAGTGTAGCGTGCGTTACTATACTGACTGTAAAGAGCAGCGTGTGTTACTATACTGACTGTAAAGTGCAGCGTGTGTTACTATACTGACTGTAAAGTGCAGCGTGCGTTACTATACTGACTGTAAAGTGCAGCGTGCGTTACTATACTGACTGTAAAGAGCAGCGTGCGTTACTATACTGACTGTAAAGTGCAGCGTGTGTTACTATACTGACTGTAAAGTGCAGCGTGCGTTACTATTCTGACTGTAAAGTGCAGCGTGTGTTACTATACTGACTGTAAAGTGCAGCGTGTGTTACAATACTGACTGTAAAGTGCCGCGTGTGTTACTATACTGACTGTAAAGTGCAGCATGCGTTACTATACTGACTGTAAAGTGCCGCATGTGTTACTATACTGACTGTAAAGTGCAGCATGCGTTACTATACTGACTGTAAAGTGCCGCATGTGTTACTATACTGACTGTAAAGTGAAGCGTGCGTTACTATACTGACTGTAAAGTGCAGCGTGTGTTACTATACTGACTGTAAAGTGCAGCGTGTGTTACTATACTGACTGTAAAGTGCAGCATGTGTTACTATACTGACTGTAAAGTGCAGCATGTGTTACTATACTGACTGTAAAGTGCAGCATGTGTTACTATACTGACTGTAAAGTGCAGCATGTGTTACTATACTGACTGTAAAGTGCAGCATGTGTTACTATACTGACTGTAAAGTGCAGCGTGCGTTACTATACTGACTGTAAAGTGCCGCGTGTGTTACTATACTGACTGTAAAGTGCAGCATGCGTTACTATACTGACTGTAAAGTGCCGCATGTGTTACTATACTGACTGTAAAGTGAAGCGTGCGTTACTATACTGACTGTAAAGTGCAGCGTGTGTTACTATACTGACTGTAAAGTGCAGCATGTGTTACTATACTGACTGTAAAGTGCAGCGTGCGTTACTATACTGACTGTAAAGAGCAGCGTGTGTTACTATACTGACTGTAAAGTGCAGCATGTGTTACTATACTGACTGTAAAGTGCAGCGTGCGTTACTATACTGACTGTAAAGTGCAGCGTGTGTTACTATACTGACTGTAAAGTGCAGCATGTGTTACTATACTGACTGTAAAGTGCAGCATGTGTTACTATACTGACTGTAAAGTGCAGCATGTGTTACTATACTGACTGTAAAGTGCAGCATGTGTTACTATACTGACTGTAAAGTGCAGCGTGCGTTACTATACTGACTGTAAAGTGCAGCGTGTGTTACTATACTGACTGTAAAGTGCAGCATGTGTTACTATACTGACTGTAAAGTGCAGCATGTGTTACTATACTGACTGTAAAGTGCAGCATGTGTTACTATACTGACTGTAAAGTGCAGCGTGCGTTACTATACTGACTGTAAAGTGCCGCATGTGTTACTATACTGACTGTAAAGTGCCGCATGTGTTACTATACTGACTGTAAAGTGCAGCATGTGTTACTATACTGACTGTAAAGTGCCGCATGTGTTACTATACTGACTGTAAAGTGCCGCATGTGTTACTATACTGACTGTAAAGTGCCGCATGTGTTACTATACTGACTGTAAAGTGCAGCGTGCGTTACTATACTGACTGTAAAGTGCAGCATGTGTTACTATACTGACTGTAAAGTGCAGCGTGTGTTGCTATACTGACTGTAAAGTGCCGCATGTGTTACTATACTGCCTGTAAAGTGCAGCATGCGTTACTATACTGACTGTAAAGTGAAGCGTGCGTTACTATACTGACTGTAAAGTGCAGCGTGTGTTACTATACTGACTGTAAAGTGCAGCGTGTGTTACTATACTGACTGTAAAGTGCAGCGTGCGTTACTATACTGACTGTAAAGTGCAGCGTGCGTTACTATACTGACTGTAAAGTGCAGTGTGTGTTACTATACTGACTGTAAAGTGCAGCGTGTGTTACTATACTGACTGTAAAGAGCAGCGTGTGTTACTATACTGACTGTAAAGTGCAGCATGTGTTACTATACTGACTGTAAAGTGCCGCATGTGTTACTATACTGACTGTAAAGTGCAGCGTGCGTTACTATACTGACTGTAAAGTGCCGCATGTGTTACTATACTGACTGTAAAGTGCCGCATGTGTTACTATACTGACTGTAAAGTGCAGCATGTGTTACTATACTGACTGTAAAGTGCCGCATGTGTTACTATACTGACTGTAAAGTGCCGCATGTGTTACTATACTGACTGTAAAGTGCAGCGTGCGTTACTATACTGACTGTAAAGTGCAGCATGTGTTACTATACTGACTGTAAAGTGCCGCATGTGTTACTATACTGACTGTAAAGTGCAGTGTGCGTTACTATACTGACTGTAAAGAGCAGCATGTATTACTATACTGACTGTAAATTGCAGCGTGCGTTACTATACTGACTGTAAAGTGCAGCATGTGTTACTATACTGACTGTAAAGTGCAGCGTGCGTTACTATACTGACTGTAAAGTGCAGCATGTGTTACTATACTGACTGTAAAGTGCAGCATGTGTTACTATACTGACTGTAAAGTGCAGCATGTGTTACTATACTGACTGTAAAGTGCAGCATGTGTTACTATACTGACTGTAAAGTGCTGCATGTGTTACTATACTGACTGTAAAGTGCAGCATGTGTTACTATACTGACTGTAAAGTGCAGCATGCGTTACTATACTGACTGTAAAGTGCAGCGTTCGTTACTATACTGACTGTAAAGTGCAGCGTTCGTTACTATACTGACTGTAAAGTGCAGCGTGCGTTACTATACTGACTGTAAAGTGCCGCATGTGTTACTATACTGACTGTAAAGTGCAGCATGTGTTACTATACTGACTGTAAAGTGCAGCATGTGTTACTATACTGACTGTAAAGTGCAGCGTGTGTTACTATACTGACTGTAAAGTGCCGCATGTGTTACTATACTGACTGTAAAGTGCCGCATGTGTTACTATACTGACTGTAAAGTGCAGCATGTGTTACTATACTGACTGTAAAGTGCAGCATGTGTTACTATACTGACTGTAAAGTGCAGCATGTGTTACTATACTGACTGTAAAGTGCAGCATGTGTTACTATACTGACTGTAAAGTGCAGCGTGTGTTACTATACTGACTGTAAAGTGCCGCATGTGTTACTATACTGACTGTAAAGTGCAGCATGTGTTACTATACTGACTGTAAAGTGCTGCATGTGTTACTATACTGACTGTAAAGTGCCGCATGTGTTACTATACTGACTGTAAAGTGCAGCATGTGTTACTATACTGACTGTAAAGTGCAGCGTGCGTTACTATACTGACTGTAAAGTGCAGCGTGCGTTACTATACTGACTGTAAAGTGCCGCGTGTGTTACTATACTGACTGTAAAGTGCAGCGTGTGTTACTATACTGACTGTAAAGTGCAGCGTGCGTTACTATACTGACTAAAGAGCAGCGTGAGTTACTATACTTACTGTAAAGTGCAGCGTGCGTTACTATACTGACTGTAAAGTGCCGCATGTGTTACTATACTGACTCTAAAGTGCCGCATGTGTTACTATACTGACTGTAAAGTGCAGCATGCGTTACTATACTGACTGTAAAGTGCAGCGTGTGTTACTATACTGACTGTAAATTGCAGCGTGCGTTACTATACTGACTGTAAAGAGCAGCGTGCGTTACTATACTGACTGTAAAGTGCAGCGTGCGTTACTATACTGACTGTAAAGTGCAGCGTGCGTTACTATACTGAATGTAAAGTGCCGCGTGTGTTACTATACTGACTGTAAAGTGCAGCGTGTGTTACTATACTGACTGTAAAGAGCAGCATGTGTTACTATACTGACTGTAAAGTGCAGCGTGCGTTACTATACTGACTGTAAAGTGCCGCATGTGTTACTATACTGACTGTAAAGAGCGGCATGTGTTACTATACTGACTGTAAAGTGCCGCGTGTGTTACTATACTGACTGTAAAGTGCAGCGTGCGTTACTATACTGACTGTAAAGTGCAGCATGTGTTACTATACTGACTGTAAAGTGCAGCGTGTGTTACTATACTGACTGTAAAGTGCAGCGTGTGTTACTATACTGACTGTAAAGTGCCGCATGTATTACTATACTGACTGTAAAGTGCCGCATGTGTTACTATACTGACTGTAAAGTGCAGCATGTGTTACTATACTGACTGTAAAGAGCAGCGTGTGTTACTATACTGACTGTAAAGTGCAGCGTGCGTTACTATACTGACTGTAAAGTGCAGCGTGCGTTACTATACTGACTGTAAAGTGCCGCGTGTGTTACTATACTGACTGTAAAGTGCAGCGTGTGTTACTATACTGACTGTAAAGTGCAGCGTGCGTTACTATACTGACTGTAAAGAGCAGCATGTGTTACTATACTGACTGTAAAGTGCAGCGTGTGTTACTATACTGACTGTAAAGTGCAGCGTGCGTTACTATACTGACTGTAAAGTGCAGCGTGCGTTACTATACTGACTGTAAAGTGCCGCATGTGTTACTATACTGACTGTAAAGTGCCGCATGCGTTACTATACTGACTGTAAAGTGCAGCATGCGTTACTATACTGACTGTAAATTGCAGCGTGCGTTACTATACTGACTGTAAAGAGCAGCGTGCGTTACTATACTGACTGTAAAGTGCAGCGTGCGTTACTATACTGACTGTAAAGTGCAGCGTGCGTTACTATACTGACTGTAAAGTGCCGCGTGTGTTACTATACTGACTGTAAAGTGCAGCGTGTGTTACTATACTGACTGTAAAGAGCAGCATGTGTTACTATACTGACTGTAAAGTGCAGCATGTGTTACTATACTGACTGTAAAGTGCAGCGTGTGTTACTATACTGACTGTAAAGTGCAGCGTGTGTTACTATACTGACTGTAAAGTGCAGCGTGCGTTACTATACTGACTGTAAAGTGCCGCATGTGTTACTATACTGACTGTAAAGAGCAGCATGTGTTACTATACTGACTGTAAAGTGCAGCGTGTGTTACTATACTGACTGTAAAGAGCAGCGTGTGTTACTAGACTGACTGTAAAGTGCAGCGTGTGTTACTATACTGACTGTAAAGTGCAGCGTGTGTTACTATACTGACTGTAAAGTGCAGCGTGTGTTACTATACTGACTGTAAAGTGCCACATGTGTTACTATACTGACTGTAAAGAGCAGCATGCGTTACTATACTGACTGTAAAGTGCCACATGTGTTACTATACTGACTGTAAAGAGCAGCATGCGTTACTATACTGACTGTAAAGTGCCACATGTGTTACTATACTGACTGTAAAGTGCCGCATGCGTTACTATACTGACTGTAAAGTGCAGCATGCGTTACTATACTGACTGTAAATTGAAGCGTGCGTTACTATACTGACTGTAACGAGCAGCGTGTGTTACTATACTGACTGTAAAGAGCAGCGTGCGTTACTATACTGACTGTAAAGTGCAGCGTGCGTTACTATACTGACTGTAAAGTGCAGCGTGCGTTACTATACTGACTGTAAAGTGCCGCGTGTGTTACTATACTGACTGTAAAGTGCAGCGTGTGTTACTATACTGACTGTAAAGAGAAGCATGTGTTACTATACTGACTGTAAAGTGCAGCGTGTGTTACTATACTGACTGTAAAGTGCAGCGTGTGTTACTATACTGACTGTAAAGTGCAGCGTGCGTTACTATACTGACTGTAAAGTGCCGCATGTGTTACTATACTGACTGTAAAGAGCAGCATGTGTTACTATACTGACTGTAAAGTGCAGCGTGTGTTACTATACTGACTGTAAAGAGCAGCGTGTGTTACTAGACTGACTGTAAAGTGCAGCGTGTGTTACTATACTGACTGTAAAGTGCAGCGTGTGTTACTATACTGACTGTAAAGTGCAGCGTGTGTTACTATACTGACTGTAAAGTGCCACATGTGTTACTATACTGACTGTAAAGAGCAGCATGCGTTACTATACTGACTGTAAAGTGCCACATGTGTTACTATACTGACTGTAAAGAGCAGCATGCGTTACTATACTGACTGTAAAGTGCCACATGTGTTACTATACTGACTGTAAAGAGCAGCATGCGTTACTATACTGACTGTAAAGTGCAGCATGTGTTACTATACTGACTGTAAAGTGCAGCATGCGTTACTATACTGACTGTAAAGTGCAGCGTTCGTTACTATACTGACTGTAAAGTGCAGCGTTCGTTACTATACTGACTGTAAAGAGCCGCATGTGTTACTATACTGACTGTAAAGTGCCGCATGTGTTCCTATACTGACTGTAAAGTGCAGCATGTGTTACTATACTGACTGTAAAGTGCCGCATGTGTTACTATACTGACTGTAAAGTGCAGCATGTGTTACTATACTGACTGTAAAGTGCAGCATGTGTTACTATACTGACTGTAAAGTGCAGCATGTGTTACTATACTGACTGTAAAGTGCAGCATGTGTTACTATACTGACTGTAAAGTGCAGCGTGTGTTACTATACTGACTGTAAAGTGCCGCATGTGTTACTATACTGACTGTAAAGTGCAGCATGTGTTACTATACTGACTGTAAAGTGCTGCATGTGTTACTATACTGACTGTAAAGTGCCGCATGTGTTACTATACTGACTGTAAAGTGCAGCATGTGTTACTATACTGACTGTAAAGTGCAGCGTGCGTTACTATACTGACTGTAAAGTGCAGCGTGCGTTACTATACTGACTGTAAAGTGCCGCGTGTGTTACTATACTGACTGTAAAGTGCAGCGTGTGTTACTATACTGACTGTAAAGTGCAGCGTGCGTTACTATACTGACTAAAGAGCAGCGTGAGTTACTATACTTACTGTAAAGTGCAGCGTGCGTTACTATACTGACTGTAAAGTGCCGCATGTGTTACTATACTGACTGTAAAGTGCCGCATGTGTTACTATACTGACTGTAAAGTGCAGCATGCGTTACTATACTGACTGTAAAGTGCAGCGTGTGTTACTATACTGACTGTAAATTGCAGCGTGCGTTACTATACTGACTGTAAAGAGCAGCGTGCGTTACTATACTGACTGTAAAGTGCAGCGTGCGTTACTATACTGACTGTAAAGTGCAGCGTGCGTTACTATACTGAATGTAAAGTGCCGCGTGTGTTACTATACTGACTGTAAAGTGCAGCGTGTGTTACTATACTGACTGTAAAGAGCAGCATGTGTTACTATACTGACTGTAAAGTGCAGCGTGCGTTACTATACTGACTGTAAAGTGCCGCATGTGTTACTATACTGACTGTAAAGAGCAGCATGTGTTACTATACTGACTGTAAAGTGCCGCGTGTGTTACTATACTGACTGTAAAGTGCAGCGTGCGTTACTATACTGACTGTAAAGTGCAGCATGTGTTACTATACTGACTGTAAAGTGCAGCGTGTGTTACTATACTGACTGTAAAGTGCAGCGTGTGTTACTATACTGACTGTAAAGTGCCGCATGTATTACTATACTGACTGTAAAGTGCCGCATGTGTTACTATACTGACTGTAAAGTGCAGCATGTGTTACTATACTGACTGTAAAGAGCAGCATGTGTTACTATACTGACTGTAAAGTGCAGCGTGCGTTACTATACTGACTGTAAAGTGCCGCGTGTGTTACTATACTGACTGTAAAGTGCAGCGTGTGTTACTATACTGACTGTAAAGTGCAGCGTGCGTTACTATACTGACTGTAAAGAGCAGCGTGAGTTACTATACTGACTGTAAAGTGCAGCGTGCGTTACTATACTGACTGTAAAGTGCCGCATGTGTTAATATACTGACTGTAAAGTGCCGCATGCGTTACTATACTGACTGTAAAGTGCAGCGTGCGTTACTATACTGACTGTAAAGAGCAGCGTGCGTTACTATACTGACTGTAAAGTGCAGCGTGCGTTACTATACTGACTGTAAAGTGCAGCGTGCGTTACTATACTGACTGTAAAGTGCCGCGTGTGTTACTATACTGACTGTAAAGTGCAGCGTGTGTTACTATACTGACTGTAAAGAGCAGCATGTGTTACTATACTGACTGTAAAGTGCAGCGTGTGTTACTATACTGACTGTAAAGTGCAGCGTGTGTTACTATACTGACTGTAAAGTGCAGCGTGCGTCACTATACTGACTGTAAAGTGCCGCATGTGTTACTATACTGACTGTAAAGAGCAGCATGTGTTACTATACTGACTGTAAAGTGCAGCGTGTGTTACTATACTGACTGTAAAGAGCAGCGTGTGTTACTAGACTGACTGTAAAGTGCAGCGTGTGTTACTATACTGACTGTAAAGTGCAGCGTGTGTTACTATACTGACTGTAAAGTGCAGCGTGTGTTACTATACTGACTGTAAAGTGCCACATGTGTTACTATACTGACTGTAAAGAGCAGCATGCGTTACTATACTGACTGTAAAGTGCCACATGTGTTACTATACTGACTGTAAAGAGCAGCATGCGTTACTATACTGACTGTAAAGTGCCACATGTGTTACTATACTGACTGTAAAGAGCAGCATGCGTTACTATACTGACTGTAAAGTGCAGCATGTGTTACTATACTGACTGTAAAGAGCAGCATGCGTTACTATACTGACTGTAAAGTGCAGCGTGTGTTACTATACTGACTGTAAAGAGCAGCATGTGTTACTATACTGACTGTAAAGTGCAGCGTGTGTTACTATACTGACTGTAAAGTGCAGCATGTGTTACTATACTGACTGTAAAGTGCAGCGTGCGTTACTATACTGACTGTAAAGTGCAGCATGTGTTACTATACTGACTGTAAAGTGCCGCATGTGTTACTATACTGACTGTAAAGAGCAGCGTGTGTTACTATACTGACTGTAAAGAGCAGCGTGCGTTACTATACTGACTGTAAAGTGCAGCATGCGTTACTATACTGACTGTAAAGTGCCGCATGCGTTACTATACTGACTGTAAAGTGCAGCATGTGTTACTATACTGACTGTAAAGAGCAGCGTGTGTTACTATACTGACTGTAAAGAGCAGCGTGCGTTACTATACTGACTGTAAAGTGCAGCGTGCGTTACTATACTGACTGTAAAGTGCAGCGTGCGTTACTATTCTGACTGTAAAGTGCCGCGTGTGTTACTATACTGACTGTAAAGAGCAGCGTGCGTTACTATACTGACTGTAAAGAGCACCATGTGTTACTATACTGACTGTAAAGTGCAGCGTGTGTTACTATAATGACTGTAAAGTGCCGCGTGTGTTACTATTCTGACTGTAAAGTGCCGCATGTGTTACTATACTGACTGTAAAGTGCAGCGTGTGTTACTATAATGACTGTAAAGAGCAGCGTGCGTTACTATACTGACTGTAAAGTGCAGCGTGTGTTACTATACTGACTGTAAAGTGCAGCGTGCGTTACTATACTGACTGTAAAGAGCACCATGTGTTACTATACTGACTGTAAAGAGCAGCATGTGTTACTATACTGACTGTAAAGAGCACCATGTGTTACTATACTGACTGTAAAGTGCAGCGTGCGTTACTATACTGACTGTAAAGAGCAGCGTGCGTTACTATACTGACTGTAAAGTGCAGCATGTGTTACTATACTGACTGTAAAGAGCAGCCTGTGTTACTATACTGACTGTAAAGAGCAGCGTGTGTTACTATAATGACTGTAAAGTGCCGCGTGTGTTACTATACTGACTGTAAAGAGCAGCATGTGTTACTATACTGACTGTAAAGTGCAGCATGTGTTACTATACTGACTGTAAAGAGCAGCATGTGTTACTATACTGACTGTAAAGAGCAGCATGTGTTACTATACTGACTGTAAAGTGCAGCATGTGTTACTATACTGACTGTAAAGAGCAGCATGTGTTACTATACTGACTGTAAAGAGCAGCATGTGTTACTATACTGACTGTAAAGTGCAGCGTGTGTTACTATACTGACTGTAAAGTGCCGCATGTGTTACTATACTGACTGTAAAGAGCAGCTTGTGTTACTATACTGACTGTAAAGTGCCGCATGTGTTACTATACTGACTGTAAAGTGCAGCGTGCGTTACTATACTGACTGTAAAGTGCCGCATGCATTACTATACTGATTGTAAAGAGCAGCATGTGTTACTATACTGACTGTAAAGTGCAGCGTGCGTTACTATACTGACTGTAAAGTGCCGCATGTGTTACTATACTGACTGTAAAGAGCAGCATGTGTTACTATACTGACTGTAAAGAGCAGCATGTGTTACTATACTGACTGTAAAGAGCAGCGTGTGTTACTATACTGACTGTAAAGTGCAGCGTGTGTTACTATACTGACTGTAAAGTGCCGCATGTGTTACTATACTGACTGTAAAGAGCAGCTTGTGTTACTATACTGACTGTAAAGTGCCGCATGTGTTACTATACTGACTGTAAAGTGCAGCGTGCGTTACTATACTGACTGTAAAGTGCCGCATGCATTACTATACTGATTGTAAAGAGCAGCATGTGTTACTATACTGACTGTAAAGTGCAGCGTGCGTTACTATACTGACTGTAAAGTGCCGCATGTGTTACTATACTGACTGTAAAGAGCAGCATGTGTTACTATACTGACTGTAAAGAGCAGCATGTGTTACTATACTGACTGTAAAGAGCAGCGTGTGTTACTATACTGACTGTAAAGTGCAGCGTGCGTTACTATACTGACTGTAAAGTGCCGCATGTGTTACTATACTGACTGTAAAGTGCAGCATGTGTTACTATACTGACTGTAAAGTGCCGCATGTGTTACTATACTGACTGTAAAGTGCCGCGTGTGTTACTATACTGACTGTAAAGTGCAGCATGCGTTACTATACTGACTGTAAAGTGCAGCGTGTGTTACTATACTGACTGTAAAGTGCAGCATGTGTTACTATACTGACTGTAAAGAGCAGCGTGTGTTACTATACTGACTGTAAAGAGCAGCATGTGTTACTATACTGACTGTAAAGTGCCGCGTGTGTTACTATACTGACTGTAAAGTGCAGCATGCGTTACTATACTGACTGTAAAGTGCCGCATGCGTTACTATACTGACTGTAAAGTGCAGCGTGTGTTACTATACTGACTGTAAAGAGCAGCGTGCGTTACTATACTGACTGTAAAGTGCAGCGTGCGTTACTATACTGACTGTAAAGTGCAGCGTGCGTTACTATACTGACTGTAAAGTGCCGCGTGTGTTACTATACTGACTGTAAAGTGCAGCATGCGTTACAATACTGACTGTAAAGTGCAGCGTGCGTTACTATACTGACTGTAAAGAGCAGTGTGCGTTACTATACTGACTGTAAAGTGCAGCGTGTGTTACTATAATGACTGTAAAGTGCCGCGTGTGTTACTATACTGACTGTAAAGTGCCGCATGTGTTACTATACTGACTGTAAAGAGCAGCTTGTGTTACTATACTGACTGTAAAGTGCCGCATGTGTTACTATACTGACTGTAAAGTGCCGCATGTGTTACTATACTGACTGTAAAGTGCAGCGTGTGTTACTATACTGACTGTAAAGTGCAGCGTGTGTTACTATACTGACGGTAAAGAGCACCATGTGTTACTATACTGACTGTAAAGAGCAGCATGTGTTACTATACTGACTGTAAAGAGCAGCTTGTGTTACTATACTGACTGTAAAGTGCAGCGTGTGTTACTATACTGACTGTAAAGTGCAGCGTGCGTTACTATACTGACTGTAAAGTGCCGCATGTGTTACTATACTGACTGTAAAGTGCCGCATGTGTTACTATACTGACTGTAAAGTGCCGCATGCGTTACTATACTGACTGTAAAGAGCAGCATGTGTTACTATACTGACTGTAAAGTGCAGCGTGTGTTACTATACTGACTGTAAAGTGCAGTATGTGTTACTATACTGACTGTAAAGTGCAGCGTGCGTTACTATACTGACTGTAAAGTGCAGCGTGTGTTACTATACTGACTGTAAAGAGCAGCGTGTGTTACTATACTGACTGTAAAGTGCAGCGTGCGTTACTATACTGACTGTAAAGTGCAGCGTGCGTTACTATACTGACTGTAAAGTGCCGCATGCGTTACTATACTGACTGTAAAGTGCAGCGTGTGTTACTATACTGACTGTAAAGAGCAGCATGTGTTACTATACTGACTGTAAAGTGCCGCATGTGTTACTATACTGACTGTAAAGTGCAGCGTGTGTTACTATACTGACTGTAAAGTGCAGCGTGTGTTACTATACTGACTGTAAAGAGCAGCATGTGTTACTATACTGACTGTAAAGTGCAGCGTGCGTTACTATACTGACTGTAAAGAGCAGCGCGCGTTACTATACTGACTGTAAAGTGCAGCGTGTGTTACTATACTGACTGTAAAGAGCAGCATGTGTTACTATACTGACTGTAAAGTGCAGCATGTGTTACTATACTGACTGTAAAGTGCAGCGTGCGTTACTATACTGACTGTAAAGTGCAGCATGTGTTACTATACTGACTGTAAAGAGCAGCGTGTGTTACTATACTGACTGTAAAGTGCAGCGTGCGTTACTATACTGACTGTAAAGTGCCGATGTGTTACTATACTGACTGTAAAGTGCAGCGTGCGTTACTATACTGACTGTAAAGTGCCGCGTGCGTTACTATACTGACTGTAAAGTGCAGCATGCGTTACTATACTGACTGTAAAGAGCAGCATGTGTTACTATACTGACTGTAAAGTGCAGCATGTGTTACTATACTGACTGTAAAGTGCAGCATGTGTTACTATACTGACTGTAAAGTGCAGCGTGTGTTACTATACTGACTGTAAAGAGCAGCATGTGTTACTATACTGACTGTAAAGTGCAGCATGTGTTACTATACTGACTGTAATGTGCAGCGTGTGTTACTATACTGACTGTAAAGTGCAGCGTGTGTTACTATACTGACTGTAAAGTGCAGCATGTGTTACTATACTGACTGTAATGTGCAGCGTGTGTTACTATACTGACTGTAAAGTGCAGCGTGTGTTACTATACTGACTGTAAAGTGCCGCATGTGTTACTATACTGACTGTAAAGTGCAGCGTGTGTTACTATACTGACTGTAAAGAGCAGTGTGCGTTACTATACTGACTGTAAAGTGCAGCATGTGTTACTATACTGACTGTAAAGAGCAGCATGTGTTACTATACTGACTGTAAAGTGCCGCGTGCGTTACTATACTGACTGTAAAGTGCAGCGTGCGTTACTATACTGACTGTAAAGTGCAGCATGTGTTACTATACTGACTGTAAAGTGCCGCATGTGTTACTATACTGACTGTAAAGTGCAGCATGCGTTACTATACTGACTGTAAAGTGCAGCGTGCGTTACTATACTGACTGTAAAGTGCAGCATGTGTTACTATACTGACTGTAAAGTGCCGCATGCGTTACTATACTGACTGTAAAGTGCCGATGCGTTACTATACTGACTGTAAAGTTCCGCATGTGTTACTATACTGACTGTAAAGTGCAGCGTGCATTACTATACTGACTGTAAAGTGCCGCATGTGTTACTATACTGACTGTAAAGTGCAGCATGTGTTACTATACTGACTGTAAAGTGCAGCGTGCGTTACTATACTGACTGTAAAGAGCAGCGTGCGTTACTATACTGACTGTAAAGTGCAGCGTGCGTTACTATACTGACTGTAAAGTGCAGCGTGCGTTACTATACTGACTGTAAAGTGCAGCGTGTGTTACTATACTGACTGTAAAGTGCAGCATGTGTTACTATACTGACTGTAAAGTGCAGCGTGCGTTACTATACTGACTGTAAAGTGCCGCGTGTGTTACTATACTGACTGTAAAGTGCAGCATGCGTTACAATACTGACTGTAAAGTGCAGCGTGCGTTACTATACTGACTGTAAAGAGCAGCGTGCGTTACTATACTGACTGTAAAGTGCAGCGTGTGTTACTATAATGACTGTAAAGTGCCGCGTGTGTTACTATACTGACTGTAAAGTGCTGCATGTGTTACTATACTGACTGTAAAGAGCAGCTTGTGTTACTATACTGACTGTAAAGTGCCGATGCGTTACTATACTGACTGTAAAGTTCCGCATGTGTTACTATACTGACTGTAAAGTGCAGCGTGCATTACTATACTGACTGTAAAGTGCCGCATGTGTTACTATACTGACTGTAAAGTGCAGCATGTGTTACTATACTGACTGTAAAGTGCAGCGTGCGTTACTATACTGACTGTAAAGAGCAGCGTGCGTTACTATACTGACTGTAAAGTGCAGCGTGCGTTACTATACTGACTGTAAAGTGCAGCGTGCGTTACTATACTGACTGTAAAGTGCAGCGTGTGTTACTATACTGACTGTAAAGTGCAGCATGTGTTACTATACTGACTGTAAAGTGCAGCGTGCGTTACTATACTGACTGTAAAGAGCAGCATGTGTTACTATACTGACTGTAAAGTGCAGCGTGTGTTACTATACTGACTGTAAAGTGCAGCGTGCGTTACTATACTGACTGTAAAGAGCAGCGTGTGTTACTATACTGACTGTAAAGTGCAGCGTGTGTTACTATACTGACTGTAAAGTGCAGCATGTGTTACTATACTGACTGTAAAGTGCAGCGTGCGTTACTATACTGACTGTAAAGAGCAGCATGCGTTACTATACTGACTGTAAAGTGCAGCGTGCGTTACTATACTGACTGTAAAGTGCAGCATGCGTTACTATACTGACTGTAAAGAGCAGCATGTGTTACTATACTGACTGTAAAGTGCAGCATGCGTTACTATACTGACTGTAAAGAGCAGCATGTGTTACTATACTGACTGTAAAGTGCAGCATGTGTTACTATACTGACTGTAAAGTGCAGCGTGCGTTACTATACTGACTGTAAAGAGCAGCATGTGTTACTATACTGACTGTAAAGTGCAGCATGTGTTACTATACTGACTGTAAAGTGCAGCATGTGTTACTATACTGACTGTAAAGTGCAGCATGCGTTACTATACTTACTGTAAAGTGCAGCGTGTGTTACTATACTGACTGTAAAGTGCCGCGTGTGTTACTATACTGACTGTAAAGTGCAGCGTGTGTTACTATACTGACTGTAAAGAGCAGCATGTGTTACTATACTGACTGTAAAGTGCAGCATGTGTTACTATACTGACTGTAAAGAGCAGCGTGCGTTACTATACTGACTGTAAAGTGCAGCGTGCGTTACTATACTGAGTGTAACGTGCAGCGTGTGTTACTATACTGACTGTAAAGTGCAGCGTGTGTTACTATACTGACTGTAAAGAGCAGCGTGTGTTACTATACTGACTGTAAAGAGCAGCGTGCGTTACTATACTGACTGTAAAGAGCAGCGTGCGTTACTATACTGACTGTAAAGTGCAGCGTGTGTTACTATACTGACTGTAAAGTGCAGCATGTGTTACTATACTGACTGTAAAGAGCAGCATGTGTTACTATACTGACTGTAAAGTGCCGCGTGCGTTACTATACTGACTGTAAAGTGCAGCGTGCGTTACTATACTGACTGTAAAGTGCAGCATGTGTTACTATACTGACTGTAAAGAGCAGCATGTGTTACTATACTGACTGTAAAGAGCAGCATGTGTTACTATACTGACTGTGAAGTGCCGCATGTGTTACTATACTGACTGTAAAGTGCAGCATGCGTTACTATACTGACTGTAAAGTGCCACATGTGTTACTATACTGACTGTAAAGTGCCGCATGCGTTACTATACTGACTGTAAAGTGCAGCATGCGTTACTATACTGACTGTAAATTGCAGCGTGCGTTACTATACTGACTGTAAAGAGCAGCGTGCGTTACTATACTGACTGTAAAGTGCAGCGTGCGTTACTATACTGACTGTAAAGTGCAGCGTGCGTTACTATACTGACTGTAAAGTGCCGCGTGTGTTACTATACTGACTGTAAAGTGCAGCGTGTGTTACTATACTGACTGTAAAGAGCAGCATGTGTTACTATACTGACTGTAAAGTGCAGCGTGTGTTACTATACTGACTGTAAAGTGCAGCGTGTGTTACTATACTGACTGTAAAGTGCAGCGTGCGTTACTATACTGACTGTAAAGTGCCGCATGTGTTACTATACTGACTGTAAAGAGCAGCATGTGTTACTATACTGACTGTAAAGTGCAGCGTGTGTTACTATACTGACTGTAAAGAGCAGCGTGTGTTACTAGACTGACTGTAAAGTGCAGCGTGTGTTACTATACTGACTGTAAAGTGCAGCGTGTGTTACTATACTGACTGTAAAGTGCAGCGTGTGTTACTATACTGACTGTAAAGTGCCACATGTGTTACTATACTGACTGTAAAGAGCAGCATGCGTTACTATACTGACTGTAAAGTGCCACATGTGTTACTATACTGACTGTAAAGAGCAGCATGCGTTACTATACTGACTGTAAAGTGCCACATGTGTTACTATACTGACTGTAAAGAGCAGCATGCGTTACTATACTGACTGTAAAGTGCAGCATGTGTTACTATACTGACTGTAAAGTGCAGCATGCGTTACTATACTGACTGTAAAGTGCAGCGTTCGTTACTATACTGACTGTAAAGTGCAGCGTTCGTTACTATACTGACTGTAAAGAGCCGCATGTGTTACTATACTGACTGTAAAGTGCCGCATGTGTTCCTATACTGACTGTAAAGTGCAGCATGTGTTACTATACTGACTGTAAAGTGCCGCATGTGTTACTATACTGACTGTAAAGTGCAGCATGTGTTACTATACTGACTGTAAAGTGCAGCATGTGTTACTATACTGACTGTAAAGTGCAGCATGTGTTACTATACTGACTGTAAAGTGCAGCATGTGTTACTATACTGACTGTAAAGTGCAGCGTGTGTTACTATACTGACTGTAAAGTGCCGCATGTGTTACTATACTGACTGTAAAGTGCAGCATGTGTTACTATACTGACTGTAAAGTGCTGCATGTGTTACTATACTGACTGTAAAGTGCCGCATGTGTTACTATACTGACTGTAAAGTGCAGCATGTGTTACTATACTGACTGTAAAGTGCAGCGTGCGTTACTATACTGACTGTAAAGTGCAGCGTGCGTTACTATACTGACTGTAAAGTGCCGCGTGTGTTACTAAACTGACTGTAAAGTGCAGCGTGTGTTACTATACTGACTGTAAAGTGCAGCGTGCGTTACTATACTGACTAAAGAGCAGCGTGAGTTACTATACTTACTGTAAAGTGCAGCGTGCGTTACTATACTGACTGTAAAGTGCCGCATGTGTTACTATACTGACTGTAAAGTGCCGCATGTGTTACTATACTGACTGTAAAGTGCCGCATGTGTTACTATACTGACTGTAAAGTGCAGCATGCGTTACTATACTGACTGTAAAGTGCAGCGTGTGTTACTATACTGACTGTAAATTGCAGCGTGCGTTACTATACTGACTGTAAAGAGCAGCGTGCGTTACTATACTGACTGTAAAGTGCAGCGTGCGTTACTATACTGACTGTAAAGTGCAGCGTGCGTTACTATACTGAATGTAAAGTGCCGCGTGTGTTACTATACTGACTGTAAAGTGCAGCGTGTGTTACTATACTGACTGTAAAGAGCAGCATGTGTTACTATACTGACTGTAAAGTGCAGCGTGCGTTACTATACTGACTGTAAAGTGCCGCATGTGTTACTATACTGACTGTAAAGAGCAGCATGTGTTACTATACTGACTGTAAAGTGCCGCGTGTGTTACTATACTGACTGTAAAGTGCAGCGTGCGTTACTATACTGACTGTAAAGTGCAGCATGTGTTACTATACTGACTGTAAAGTGCAGCGTGTGTTACTATACTGACTGTAAAGTGCAGCGTGTGTTACTATACTGACTGTAAAGTGCCGCATGTATTACTATACTGACTGTAAAGTGCCGCATGTGTTACTATACTGACTGTAAAGTGCAGCATGTGTTACTATACTGACTGTAAAGAGCAGCATGTGTTACTATACTGACTGTAAAGTGCAGCGTGCGTTACTATACTGACTGTAAAGTGCCGCGTGTGTTACTATACTGACTGTAAAGTGCAGCGTGTGTTACTATACTGACTGTAAAGTGCAGCGTGCGTTACTATACTGACTGTAAAGAGCAGCGTGAGTTACTATACTGACTGTAAAGTGCAGCGTGCGTTACTATACTGACTGTAAAGTGCCGCATGTGTTACTATACTGACTGTAAAGTGCCGCATGCGTTACTATACTGACTGTAAAGTGCAGCATGCGTTACTATACTGACTGTAAATTGCAGCGTGCATTACTATACTGACTGTAAAGAGCAGCGTGCGTTACTATACTGACTGTAAAGTGCAGCGTGCGTTACTATACTGACTGTAAAGTGCAGCGTGCGTTACTATACTGACTGTAAAGTGCCGCGTGTGTTACTATACTGACTGTAAAGTGCAGCGTGTGTTACTATACTGACTGTAAAGAGCAGCATGTGTTACTATACTGACTGTAAAGTGCAGCGTGTGTTACTATACTGACTGTAAAGTGCAGCGTGTGTTACTATACTGACTGTAAAGTGCAGCGTGCGTTACTATACTGACTGTAAAGTGCCGCATGTGTTACTATACTGACTGTAAAGAGCAGCATGTGTTACTATACTGACTGTAAAGTGCAGCGTGTGTTACTATACTGACTGTAAAGAGCAGCGTGTGTTACTAGACTGACTGTAAAGTGCAGCGTGTGTTACTATACTGACTGTAAAGTGCAGCGTGTGTTACTATACTGACTGTAAAGTGCAGCGTGTGTTACTATACTGACTGTAAAGTGCCACATGTGTTACTATACTGACTGTAAAGAGCAGCATGCGTTACTATACTGACTGTAAAGTGCCACATGTGTCACTATACTGACTGTAAAGAGCAGCATGCGTTACTATACTGACTGTAAAGTGCCACATGTGTTACTATACTGACTGTAAAGAGCAGCATGCGTTACTATACTGACTGTAAAGTGCAGCATGTGTTACTATACTGACTGTAAAGAGCAGCATGCGTTACTATACTGACTGTAAAGTGCAGCGTGTGTTACTATACTGACTGTAAAGAGCAGCATGTGTTACTATACTGACTGTAAAGTGCAGCGTGTGTTACTATACTGACTGTAAAGTGCAGCATGTGTTACTATACTGACTGTAAAGTGCAGCGTGCGTTACTATACTGACTGTAAAGTGCCGCATGTGTTACTATACTGACTGTAAAGAGCAGCGTGTGTTACTATACTGACTGTAAAGAGCAGCGTGCGTTACTATACTGACTGTAAAGTGCAGCATGCGTTACTATACTGACTGTAAAGTGCCGCATGCGTTACTATACTGACTGTAAAGTGCAGCATGTGTTACTATACTGACTGTAAAGAGCAGCGTGTGTTACTATACTGACTGTAAAGAGCAGCGTGCGTTACTATACTGACTGTAAAGTGCAGCGTGCGTTACTATACTGACTGTAAAGTGCAGCGTGCGTTACTATTCTGACTGTAAAGTGCCGCGTGTGTTACTATACTGACTGTAAAGAGCAGCGTGCGTTACTATACTGACTGTAAAGAGCACCATGTGTTACTATACTGACTGTAAAGTGCAGCGTGTGTTACTATAATGACTGTAAAGTGCCGCGTGTGTTACTATTCTGACTGTAAAGTGCCGCATGTGTTACTATACTGACTGTAAAGTGCAGCGTGTGTTACTATAATGACTGTAAAGAGCAGCGTGCGTTACTATACTGACTGTAAAGTGCAGCGTGTGTTACTATACTGACTGTAAAGTGCAGCGTGCGTTACTATACTGACTGTAAAGAGCACCATGTGTTACTATACTGACTGTAAAGAGCAGCATGTGTTACTATACTGACTGTAAAGAGCACCATGTGTTACTATACTGACTGTAAAGTGCAGCGTGCGTTACTATACTGACTGTAAAGAGCAGCGTGCGTTACTATACTGACTGTAAAGTGCAGCATGTGTTACTATACTGACTGTAAAGAGCAGCCTGTGTTACTATACTGACTGTAAAGAGCAGCGTGTGTTACTATAATGACTGTAAAGTGCCGCGTGTGTTACTATACTGACTGTAAAGTGCCGCATGTGTTACTATACTGACTGTAAAGAGCAGCTTGTGTTACTATACTGACTGTAAAGTGCCGCATGTGTTACTATACTGACTGTAAAGTGCAGCGTGCGTTACTATACTGACTGTAAAGTGCCGCATGCATTACTATACTGATTGTAAAGAGCAGCATGTGTTACTATACTGACTGTAAAGTGCAGCGTGCGTTACTATACTGACTGTAAAGTGCCGCATGTGTTACTATACTGACTGTAAAGAGCAGCATGTGTTACTATACTGACTGTAAAGAGCAGCATGTGTTACTATACTGACTGTAAAGAGCAGCGTGTGTTACTATACTGACTGTAAAGTGCAGCGTGCGTTACTATACTGACTGTAAAGTGCCGCATGTGTTACTATACTGACTGTAAAGAGCAGCATGTGTTACTATACTGACTGTAAAGTGCAGCATGTGTTACTATACTGACTGTAAAGTGCCGCATGTGTTACTATACTGACTGTAAAGTGCCGCGTGTGTTACTATACTGACTGTAAAGTGCAGCATGCGTTACTATACTGACTGTAAAGTGCCGCATGTGTTACTATACTGACTGTAAAGTGCCGCATGTGTTACTATACTGACTGTAAAGTGCAGCGTGTGTTACTATACTGACTGTAAAGTGCAGCGTGTGTTACTATACTGACTGTAAAGAGCAGCATGTGTTACTATACTGACTGTAAAGAGCAGCTTGTGTTACTATACTGACTGTAAAGTGCAGCGTGTGTTACTATACTGACTGTAAAGTGCAGCGTGCGTTACTATACTGACTGTAAAGTGCAGCGTGTGTTACTATACTGACTGTAAAGTGCAGTATGTGTTACTATACTGACTGTAAAGTGCAGCGTGCGTTACTATACTGACTGTAAAGTGCAGCGTGTGTTACTATACTGACTGTAAAGAGCAGCGTGTGTTACTATACTGACTGTAAAGTGCAGCGTGCGTTACTATACTGACTGTAAAGTGCAGCGTGCGTTACTATACTGACTGTAAAGTGCCGCATGCGTTACTATACTGACTGTAAAGTGCAGCGTGTGTTACTATACTGACTGTAAAGAGCAGCATGTGTTACTATACTGACTGTAAAGTGCCGCATGTGTTACTATACTGACTGTAAAGTGCAGCGTGTGTTACTATACTGACTGTAAAGTGCAGCGTGTGTTACTATACTGACTGTAAAGAGCAGCATGTGTTACTATACTGACTGTAAAGTGCAGCGTGCGTTACTATACTGACTGTAAAGAGCAGCGCGCGTTACTATACTGACTGTAAAGTGCAGCGTGTGTTACTATACTGACTGTAAAGAGCAGCATGTGTTACTATACTGACTGTAAAGTGCAGCATGTGTTACTATACTGACTGTAAAGTGCAGCGTGCGTTACTATACTGACTGTAAAGTGCAGCATGTGTTACTATACTGACTGTAAAGAGCAGCGTGTGTTACTATACTGACTGTAAAGTGCAGCGTGCGTTACTATACTGACTGTAAAGTGCCGATGTGTTACTATACTGACTGTAAAGTGCAGCGTGCGTTACTATACTGACTGTAAAGTGCCGCGTGCGTTACTATACTGACTGTAAAGTGCAGCATGCGTTACTATACTGACTGTAAAGAGCAGCATGTGTTACTATACTGACTGTAAAGTGCAGCATGTGTTACTATACTGACTGTAAAGTGCAGCATGTGTTACTATACTGACTGTAAAGTGCAGCGTGTGTTACTATACTGACTGTAAAGAGCAGCGTGTGTTACTATACTGACTGTAAAGTGCAGCATGTGTTACTATACTGACTGTAATGTGCAGCGTGTGTTACTATACTGACTGTAAAGTGCAGCGTGTGTTACTATACTGACTGTAAAGTGCAGCGTGTGTTACTATACTGACTGTAATGTGCAGCGTGTGTTACTATACTGACTGTAAAGTGCAGCGTGTGTTACTATACTGACTGTAAAGTGCAGCGTGTGTTACTATACTGACTGTAAAGTGCCGCATGTGTTACTATACTGACTGTAAAGTGCAGCGTGTGTTACTATACTGACTGTAAAGAGCAGCGTGCGTTACTATACTGACTGTAAAGTGCAGCATGTGTTACTATACTGACTGTAAAGAGCAGCATGTGTTACTATACTGACTGTAAAGTGCCGCGTGCGTTACTATACTGACTGTAAAGTGCAGCGTGCGTTACTATACTGACTGTAAAGTGCAGCATGTGTTACTATACTGACTGTAAAGTGCCGCATGTGTTACTATACTGACTGTAAAGTGCAGCATGCGTTACTATACTGACTGTAAAGTGCAGCGTGCGTTACTATACTGACTGTAAAGTGCAGCATGTGTTACTATACTGACTGTAAAGTGCCGCATGCGTTACTATACTGACTGTAAAGTGCCGATGCGTTACTATACTGACTGTAAAGTTCCGCATGTGTTACTATACTGACTGTAAAGTGCAGCGTGCATTACTATACTGACTGTAAAGTGCCGCATGTGTTACTATACTGACTGTAAAGTGCAGCATGTGTTACTATACTGACTGTAAAGTGCAGCGTGCGTTACTATACTGACTGTAAAGAGCAGCGTGCGTTACTATACTGACTGTAAAGTGCAGCGTGCGTTACTATACTGACTGTAAAGTGCAGCGTGCGTTACTATACTGACTAAAGTGCAGCGTGTGTTACTATACTGACTGTAAAGTGCAGCATGTGTTACTATACTGACTGTAAAGTGCAGCGTGCGTTACTATACTGACTGTAAAGTGCCGCGTGTGTTACTATACTGACTGTAAAGTGCAGCATGCGTTACAATACTGACTGTAAAGTGCAGCGTGCGTTACTATACTGACTGTAAAGAGCAGCGTGCGTTACTATACTGACTGTAAAGTGCAGCGTGTGTTACTATAATGACTGTAAAGTGCCGCGTGTGTTACTATACTGACTGTAAAGTGCCGCATGTGTTACTATACTGACTGTAAAGAGCAGCTTGTGTTACTATACTGACTGTAAAGTGCCGCATGTGTTACTATACTGACTGTAAAGTGCCGCATGTGTTACTATACTGACTGTAAAGTGCAGCGTGTGTTACTATACTGACTGTAAAGTGCAGCGTGTGTTACTATACTGACGGTAAAGAGCACCATGTGTTACTATACTGACTGTAAAGAGCAGCATGTGTTACTATACTGACTGTAAAGAGCAGCTTGTGTTACTATACTGACTGTAAAGTGCAGCGTGTGTTACTATACTGACTGTAAAGTGCAGCGTGCGTTACTATACTGACTGTAAAGTGCAGCGTGTGTTACTATACTGACTGTAAAGTGCAGCTTGTGTTACTATACTGACTGTAAAGTGCAGCGTGCGTTACTATACTGACTGTAAAGTGCAGCGTGCGTTACTATACTGACTGTAAAGTGCAGCGTGTGTTACTATACTGACTGTAAAGAGCAGCTTGTGTTACTATACTGACTGTAAAGTGCAGCGTGCGTTACTATACTGACTGTAAAGTGCAGCGTGCGTTACTATACTGACTGTAAAGTGCAGCGTGCGTTACTATACTGACTGTAAAGTGCAGCGTGCGTTACTATACTGACTGTAAAGTGCAGCGTGCGTTACTATACTGACTGTAAAGTGCCGCATGCGTTACTATACTGACTGTAAAGTGCAGCGTGTGTTACTATACTGACTGTAAAGAGCAGCATGTGTTACTATACTGACTGTAAAGTGCCGCATGTGTTACTATACTGACTGTAAAGTGCAGCGTGTGTTACTATACTGACTGTAAAGTGCAGCGTGTGTTACTATACTGACTGTAAAGAGCAGCATGTGTTACTATACTGACTGTAAAGTGCAGCGTGCGTTACTATACTGACTGTAAAGAGCAGCGCGCGTTACTATACTGACTGTAAAGTGCAGCATGTGTTACTATACTGACTGTAAAGAGCAGCATGTGTTACTATACTGACTGTAAAGTGCAGCATGTGTTACTATACTGACTGTAAAGTGCAGCGTGCGTTACTATACTGACTGTAAAGTGCAGCATGTGTTACTATACTGACTGTAAAGAGCAGCGTGTGTTACTATACTGACTGTAAAGTGCAGCGTGCGTTACTATACTGACTGTAAAGTGCCGATGTGTTACTATACTGACTGTAAAGTGCAGCGTGCGTTACTATACTGACTGTAAAGTGCCGCGTGCGTTACTATACTGACTGTAAAGTGCAGCATGCGTTACTATACTGACTGTAAAGAGCAGCATGTGTTACTATACTGACTGTAAAGTGCAGCATGTGTTACTATACTGACTGTAAAGTGCAGCATGTGTTACTATACTGACTGTAAAGTGCAGCGTGTGTTACTATACTGACTGTAAAGAGCAGCATGTGTTACTATACTGACTGTAAAGTGCAGCATGTGTTACTATACTGACTGTAATGTGCAGCGTGTGTTACTATACTGACTGTAAAGTGCAGCGTGTGTTACTATACTGACTGTAAAGTGCAGCGTGCGTTACTATACTGACTGTAAAGTGCCGCATGTGTTACTATACTGACTGTAAAGTGCAGCGTGTGTTACTATACTGACTGTAAAGTGCCGCATGTGTTACTATACTGACTGTAAAGTGCAGCATGTGTTACTATACTGACTGTAAAGTGCAGCATGTGTTACTATACTGACTGTAAAGTGCAGCGTGTGTTACTATACTGACTGTAAAGAGCAGCGTGCGTTACTATACTGACTGTAAAGTGCAGCATGTGTTACTATACTGACTGTAAAGAGCAGCATGTGTTACTATACTGACTGTAAAGTGCCGCGTGCGTTACTATACTGACTGTAAAGTGCAGCGTGCGTTACTATACTGACTGTAAAGTGCAGCATGTGTTACTATACTGACTGTAAAGTGCCGCATGTGTTACTATACTGACTGTAAAGTGCAGCATGCGTTACTATACTGACTGTAAAGTGCAGCGTGCGTTACTATACTGACTGTAAAGTGCAGCATGTGTTACTATACTGACTGTAAAGTGCCGCATGCGTTACTATACTGACTGTAAAGTGCCGATGCGTTACTATACTGACTGTAAAGTTCCGCATGTGTTACTATACTGACTGTAAAGTGCAGCGTGCATTACTATACTGACTGTAAAGTGCCGCATGTGTTACTATACTGACTGTAAAGTGCAGCATGTGTTACTATACTGACTGTAAAGTGCAGCGTGCGTTACTATACTGACTGTAAAGAGCAGCGTGCGTTACTATACTGACTGTAAAGTGCAGCGTGCGTTACTATACTGACTGTAAAGTGCAGCGTGCGTTACTATACTGACTGTAAAGTGCAGCGTGTGTTACTATACTGACTGTAAAGAGCAGCGTGCGTTACTATACTGACTGTAAAGTGCAGCATGTGTTACTATACTGACTGTAAAGTGCAGCGTGCGTTACTATACTGACTGTAAAGAGCAGCATGTGTTACTATACTGACTGTAAAGTGCAGCGTGTGTTACTATACTGACTGTAAAGTGCAGCGTGCGTTACTATACTGACTGTAAAGAGCAGCGTGTGTTACTATACTGACTGTAAAGTGCAGCGTGTGTTACTATACTGACTGTAAAGTGCAGCATGTGTTACTATACTGACTGTAAAGTGCAGCGTGCGTTACTATACTGACTGTAAAGAGCAGCATGCGTTACTATACTGACTGTAAAGTGCAGCGTGCGTTACTATACTGACTGTAAAGTGCAGCATGCGTTACTATACTGACTGTAAAGAGCAGCATGTGTTACTATACTGACTGTAAAGTGCAGCATGTGTTACTATACTGACTGTAAAGTGCAGCGTGCGTTACTATACTGACTGTAAAGAGCAGCATGTGTTACTATACTGACTGTAAAGTGCAGCATGTGTTACTATACTGACTGTAAAGTGCAGCATGTGTTACTATACTGACTGTAAAGTGCAGCATGCGTTACTATACTTACTGTAAAGTGCAGCGTGTGTTACTATACTGACTGTAAAGTGCCGCGTGTGTTACTATACTGACTGTAAAGTGCAGCGTGTGTTACTATACTGACTGTAAAGAGCAGCATGTGTTACTATACTGACTGTAAAGTGCAGCATGTGTTACTATACTGACTGTAAAGAGCAGCGTGCGTTACTATACTGACTGTAAAGTGCAGCGTGCGTTACTATACTGAGTGTAAAGTGCAGCGTGTGTTACTATACTGACTGTAAAGTGCAGCGTGTGTTACTATACTGACTGTAAAGAGCAGCGTGTGTTACTATACTGACTGTAAAGAGCAGCGTGCGTTACTATACTGACTGTAAAGAGCAGCGTGCGTTACTATACTGACTGTAAAGTGCAGCGTGTGTTACTATACTGACTGTAAAGTGCAGCATGTGTTACTATACTGACTGTAAAGAGCAGCATGTGTTACTATACTGACTGTAAAGTGCCGCGTGCGTTACTATACTGACTGTAAAGTGCAGCGTGCGTTACTATACTGACTGTAAAGTGCAGCATGTGTTACTATACTGACTGTAAAGTGCAGCATGTGTTACTATACTGACTGTAAAGAGCAGCATGTGTTACTATACTGACTGTAAAGAGCAGCATGTGTTACTATACTGACTGTGAAGTGCCGCATGTGTTACTATACTGACTGTAAAGTGCAGCATGCGTTACTATACTGACTGTAAAGTGCAGCGTGCGTTACTATACTGACTGTAAAGAGCAGCGTGTGTTACTATACTGACTGTAAAGTGCAGCGTGTGTTACTATACTGACTGTAAAGTGCAGCGTGCGTTACTATACTGACTGTAAAGTGCAGCGTGTGTTACTATACTGACTGTAAAGAGCAGCGTGCGTTACTATACTGACTGTAAAGTGCAGCGTGTGTTACTATACTGACTGTAAAGAGCAGCGTGCGTTACTATACTGACTGTAAAGAGCAGCGTGCGTTACTATACTGACTGTAAAGTGCAGCATGTGTTACTATACTGACTGTAAAGTGCCGCGTGCGTTACTATACTGACTGTAAAGTGCAGCGTGTGTTACTATACTGACTGTAAAGAGCAGCGTGCGTTACTATACTGACTGTAAAGTGCAGCGTGTGTTACTATACTGACTGTAAAGAGCAGCGTGCGTTACTATACTGACTGTAAAGAGCAGCGTGCGTTACTATACTGACTGTAAAGAGCAGCATGTGTTACTATACTGACTGTAAAGTGCCGCGTGCGTTACTATACTGACTGTAAAGTGCCGCATATGTTACTATACTGACTGTAAAGTGCAGCATGCGTTACTATACTGACTGTAAAGTGCAGCGTGCGTTACTATACTGACTGTAAAGTGCAGCGTGTGTTACTATACTGACTGTAAAGTGCAGCGTGTGTTACTATACTGACTGTAAAGTGCAGCGTGTGTTACTATACTGACTGTAAAGAGCAGCATGTGTTACTATACTGACTGTGAAGTGCCGCATGTGTTACTATACTGACTGTAAAGTGCAGCATGCGTTACTATACTGACTGTAAAGTGCAGCGTGTGTTACTATACTGACTGTAAAGAGCAGCATGTGTTACTATACTGACTGTAAAGTGCAGCGTGTGTTACTATACTGACTGTAAAGTGCAGCGTGCGTTACTATACTGACTGTAAAGTGCCGCGTGTGTTACTATACTGACTGTAAAGTGCAGCATGTGTTACTATACTGACTGTAAAGTGCAGCGTGTGTTACTATACTGACTGTAAAGTGCAGCGTGCGTTACTATACTGACTGTAAAGTGCAGCGTGCGTTACTATACTGACTGTAAAGAGCAGCATGTGTTACTATACTGACTGTAAAGTGCAGCATGTATTACTATACTGACTGTAAAGTGCAGCGTGCGTTATTATACTGACTGTAAAGTGCCGCGTGTGTTACTATACTGACTGTAAAGTGCAGCGTGCGTTACTATACTGACTGTAAAGTGCAGCATGTGTTACTATACTGACTGTAAAGAGCAGCATGTGTTACTATACTGACTGTAAAGTGCAGCGTGCGTTACTATACTGACTGTAAAGTGCAGCGTGCGTTACTATACTGACTGTAAAGAGCAGCGTGTGTTACTATACTGACTGTAAAGAGCAGCATGTGTTACTATACTGACTGTAAAGTGCAGCGTGTGTTACTATACTGACTGTAAAGTGCAGCGTGCGTTACTATACTGACTGTAAAGTGCCGCGTGTGTTACTATACTGACTGTAAAGTGCAGCATGTGTTACTATACTGACTGTAAAGTGCAGCGTGTGTTACTATACTGACTGTAAAGTGCAGCGTGCGTTACTATACTGACTGTAAAGTGCAGCGTGCGTTACTATACTGACTGTAAAGAGCAGCGTGTGTTACTATACTGACTGTAAAGTGCAGCGTGCGTTACTATACTGACTGTAAAGTGCAGCGTGCGTTACTATACTGACTGTAAAGAGCAGCATGTGTTACTATACTGACTAAAGTGCAGCGTGTGTTACTATACTGACTGTAAAGTGCAGCATGTGTTACTATACTGACTGTAAAGTGCCGCGTGTGTTACTATACTGACTGTAAAGAGCAGCATGTGTTACTATACTGACTGTAAAGTGCAGCGTGTGTTGCTATACTGACTGTAAAGTGCAGCATGTGTTACTATACTGACTGTAAAGTGCCGCGTGTGTTACTATACTGACTGTAAAGTGCAGCGTGCGTTACTATACTGACTGTAAAGTGCAGCGTGCGTTACTATACTGACTGTAAAGAGCAGCATGTGTTACTATACTGACTGTAAAGTGCAGCATGTATTACTATACTGACTGTAAAGTGCAGCGTGCGTTATTATACTGACTGTAAAGTGCAGCGTGTGTTACTATACTGACTGTAAAGTGCAGCATGTGTTACTATACTGACTGTAAAGTGCCGCGTGTGTTACTATACTGACTGTAAAGAGCAGCATGTGTTACTATACTGACTGTAAAGTGCAGCGTGTGTTACTATACTGACTGTAAAGTGCAGCATGTGTTACTATACTGACTGTAAAGTGCCGCGTGTGTTACTATACTGACTGTAAAGTGCAGCATGTGTTACTATACTGACTGTAAAGTGCAGCATGTGTTACTATACTGACTGTAAAGTGCAGCATGCGTTACTATACTGACTGTAAAGTGCAGCGTGCGTTACTATACTGACTGTAAAGTGCAGCGTGTGTTACTATACTGACTGTAAAGTGCCGCATGTGTTACTATACTGACTGTAAAGAGCAGCATGCGTTACTATACTGACTGTAAAGTGCAGCGTGCGTTACTATACTGACTGTAAAGTGCAGCGTGTGTTACTATACTGACTGTAAAGTGCCGCATATGTTACTATACTGACTGTAAAGTGCAGCGTGTGTTACTATACTGACTGTAAAGTGCAGCGTGTGTTACTATACTGACTGTAAAGAGCAGCATGTGTTACTATACTGACTGTAAAGTGCAGCATGTGTTACTATACTGACTGTAAAGTGCCGCATGTGTTACTATACTGACTGTAAAGTGCAGCGTGTGTTACTATACTGACTGTAAAGTGCAGCGTGTGTTACTATACTGACTGTAAAGTGCAGCGTGCGTTACTATACTGACCGTAAAGTGCCGCGTGTGTTACTATACTGACTGTAAAGTGCAGCATGTGTTACTATACTGACTGTAAAGTGCAGCGTGTGTTACTATACTGACTGTAAAGTGCAGCGTGCGTTACTATACTGACTGTAAAGTGCAGCGTGCGTTACTATACTGACTGTAAAGAGCAGCATGTGTTACTATACTGACTGTAAAGTGCAGCATGTATTACTATACTGACTGTAAAGTGCAGCGTGCGTTATTATACTGACTGTAAAGTGCCGCGTGTGTTACTATACTGACTGTAAAGTGCAGCGTGCGTTACTATACTGACTGTAAAGTGCAGCATGTGTTACTATACTGACTGTAAAGAGCAGCATGTGTTACTATACTGACTGTAAAGTGCAGCGTGCGTTACTATACTGACTGTAAAGTGCAGCGTGCGTTACTATACTGACTGTAAAGTGCAGCATGCGTTACTATACTGACTGTAAAGTGCAGCGTGCGTTACTATACTGACTGTAAAGTGCAGCGTGTGTTACTATACTGACTGTAAAGTGCCGCATGTGTTACTATACTGACTGTAAAGAGCAGCATGCGTTACTATACTGACTGTAAAGTGCAGCGTGCGTTACTATACTGACTGTAAAGTGCAGCGTGTGTTACTATACTGACTGTAAAGTGCAGCGTGTGTTACTATACTGACTGTAAAGTGCAGCGTGTGTTACTATACTGACTGTAAAGAGCAGCGTGCGTTACTATTCTGACTGTAAAGTGCCGCGTGTGTTACTATACTGACTGTAAAGTGCAGCGTGCGTTACTATACTGACTGTAAAGTGCAGCATGTGTTACTATACTGACTGTAAAGTGCAGCGTGTGTTACTATACTGACTGTAAAGTGCAGCGTGCGTTACTATACTGACTGTAAAGTGCAGCATGTGTTACTATACTGACTGTAAAGTGCAGCGTGTGTTACTATACTGACTGTAAAGAGCAGCGTGCGTTACTATACTGACTGTAAAGTGCAGCGTGCGTTACTATACTGACTGTAAAGTGCAGCATGTGTTACTATACTGACTGTAAAGAGCAGCATGTGTTACTATACTGACTGTAAAGTGCAGCGTGTGTTACTATACTGACTGTAAAGTGCAGCGTGCGTTACTATACTGACTGTAAAGTGCAGCGTGTGTTACTATACTGACTGTAAAGAGCAGCGTGTGTTACTATACTGACTGTAAAGTGCAGCGTGTGTTACTATACTGACTGTAAAGAGCAGCATGTGTTACTATACTGACTGTAAAGTGCAGCATGTATTACTATACTGACTGTAAAGTGCAGCGTGCGTTATTATACTGACTGTAAAGTGCAGCATGTGTTACTATACTGACTGTAAAGTGCAGCGTGTGTTACTATACTGACTGTAAAGTGCAGCGTGTGTTACTATACTGACTGTAAAGTGCAGCATGTGTTACTATACTGACTGTAAAGTGCCGCGTGTGTTACTATACTGACTGTAAAGTGCAGCATGTGTTACTATACTGACTGTAAAGTGCAGCATGTGTTACTATACTGACTGTAAAGTGCAGCATGTGTTACTATACTGACTGTAAAGTGCAGCGTGTGTTACTATACTGACTGTAAAGAGCAGCGTGTGTTACTATACTGACTGTAAAGTGCCGCATGTGTTACTATACTGACTGTAAAGTGCAGCGTGCGTTACTATACTGACTGTAAAGTGCAGCGTGCGTTACTATACTGACTGTAAAGTGCAGCATGTGTTACTATACTGACTGTAAAGTGCAGCATGTGTTACTATACTGACTGTAAAGTGCCGCGTGTGTTACTATACTGACTGTAAAGTGCAGCGTTTGTTACTATACTGACTGTAAAGAGCAGCATGTGTTACTATACTGACTGTAAAGTGCCGCGTGTGTTACTATACTGACTGTAAAGTGCAGCATGTGTTACTATACTGACTGTAAAGTGCAGCGTGTGTTACTATACTGACTGTAAAGTGCCGCATGTGTTACTATACTGACTGTAAAGAGCCGCATGTGTTACTATACTGACTGTAAAGTGCCACATGTGTTCCTATACTGACTGTAAAGTGCAGCGTGTGTTACTATACTGACTGTAAAGTGCCGCATGTGTTACTATACTGACTGTAAAGTGCCGCATGTGTTACTATACTGACTGTAAAGTGCAGCATGTGTTACTATACTGACTGTAAAGTGCAGCATGTGTTACTATACTGACTGTAAAGTGCAGCATGTGTTACTATACTGACTGTAAAGTGCAGCGTGCGTTACTATACTGACTGTAAAGTGCAGCGTGTGTTACTATACTGACTGTAAAGTGCAGCGTGCGTTACTATACTGACTGTAAAGTGGCGCATGCGTTACTATACTGACTGTAAAGAGCAGCGTGTGTTACTATACTGACTGTAAAGTGCAGCGTGCATTACTATACTGACTGTAAAGAGCAGCGTGTGTTACTATACTGACTGTAAAGTGCCGCATGTGTTACTATACTGACTGTAAAGTGCAGCATGTGTTACTATACTGACTGTAAAGTGCCGCATGTGTTACTATACTGACTGTAAAGAGCAGCGTGCGTTACTATACTGACTGTAAAGTGCAGCGTGCGTTACTATACTGACTGTAAAGTGCAGCGTGCGTTACTATACTGACTGTAAAGTGCAGCGTGTGTTACTATACTGACTGTAAAGTGCAGCATGTGTTACTATACTGACTGTAAAGTGCAGCGTGCGTTACTATACTGACTGTAAAGAGCAGCATGTGTTACTATACTGACTGTAAAGAGCAGCATGCGTTACTATACTGACTGTAAAGTGCAGCGTGCGTTACTATACTGACTGTAAAGTGCAGCGTGCGTTACTATACTGACTGTAAAGTGCAGCGTGCGTTACTATACTGACTGTAAAGTGCAGCATGCGTTACTATACTGACTGTAAAGAGCAGCATGTGTTACTATACTGACTGTAAAGTGCCGCGTGCGTTACTATACTGACTGTAAAGAGCAGCATGTGTTACTATACTGACTGTAAAGTGCAGCATGTGTTACTATACTGACTGTAAAGTGCAGCATGTGTTACTATACTGACTGTAAAGTGCAGCATGCGTTACTATACTGACTGTAAAGTGCAGCGTGCGTTACTATACTGACTGTAAAGTGCAGCGTGCGTTACTATACTGACTGTAAAGTGCAGCGTGTGTTACTATACTGACTGTAAAGTGCCGCGTGTGTTACTATACTGACTGTAAAGTGCAGCGTGTGTTACTATACTGACTGTAAAGAGCAGCATGTGTTACTATACTGACTGTAAAGAGCAGCGTGTGTTACTATACTGACTGTAAAGTGCAGCGTGTGTTACTATACTGACTGTAAAGTGCAGCATGTGTTACTATACTGACTGTAAAGAGCAGCGTGCGTTACTATACTGACTGTAAAGAGCAGCGTGCGTTACTATACTGACTGTAAAGTGCAGCGTGTGTTACTATACTGACTGTAAAGTGCAGCATGTGTTACTATACTGACTGTAAAGAGCAGCATGTGTTACTATACTGACTGTAAAGTGCCGCGTGCGTTACTATACTGACTGTAAAGTGCAGCGTGCGTTACTATACTGACTGTAAAGTGCAGCATGTGTTACTATACTGACTGTAAAGAGCAGCATGTGTTACTATACTGACTGTAAAGAGCAGCATGTGTTACTATACTGACTGTGAAGTGCCGCATGTGTTACTATACTGACTGTAAAGTGCAGCATGCGTTACTATACTGACTGTAAAGTGCAGCGTGCATTGCTATACTGACTGTAAAGAGCAGCGTGTGTTACTATACTGACTGTAAAGTGCAGCGTGTGTTACTATACTGACTGTAAAGTGCAGCGTGCGTTACTATACTGACTGTAAAGTGCAGCGTGTGTTACTATACTGACTGTAAAGTGCAGCATGTGTTACTATACTGACTGTAAAGTGCAGCGTGCGTTACTATACTGACTGTAAAGAGCAGCGTGCGTTACTATACTGACTGTAAAGAGCAGCATGTGTTACTATACTGACTGTAAAGTGCAGCGTGCGTTACTATACCGACTGTAAAGAGCAGCATGTGTTACTATACTGACTGTAAAGAGCAGCATGTGTTACTATACTGACTGTAAAGTGCAGCATGCGTTACTATACTGACTGTAAAGAGCAGCATGTGTTACTATACTGACTGTAAAGTGCCGCGTGCGTTACTATACTGACTGTAAAGAGCAGCATGTGTTACTATACTGACTGTAAAGTGCAGCATGTGTTACTATACTGACTGTAAAGTGCAGCATGTGTTACTATACTGACTGTAAAGTGCAGCATGCGTTACTATACTGACTGTAAAGTGCAGCGTGCGTTACTATACTGACTGTAAAGTGCAGCGTGCGTTACTATACTGACTGTAAAGTGCAGCGTGTGTTACTATACTGACTGTAAAGTGCCGCGTGTGTTACTATACTGACTGTAAAGTGCAGCGTGTGTTACTATACTGACTGTAAAGAGCAGCATGTGTTACTATACTGACTGTAAAGAGCAGCGTGTGTTACTATACTGACTGTAAAGTGCAGCGTGTGTTACTATACTGACTGTAAAGTGCAGCATGTGTTACTATACTGACTGTAAAGAGCAGCGTGCGTTACTATACTGACTGTAAAGAGCAGCGTGCGTTACTATACTGACTGTAAAGTGCAGCGTGTGTTACTATACTGACTGTAAAGTGCAGCATGTGTTACTATACTGACTGTAAAGAGCAGCATGTGTTACTATACTGACTGTAAAGTGCCGCGTGCGTTACTATACTGACTGTAAAGTGCAGCGTGCGTTACTATACTGACTGTAAAGTGCAGCATGTGTTACTATACTGACTGTAAAGAGCAGCATGTTACTATACTGACTGTAAAGAGCAGCATGTGTTACTATACTGACTGTGAAGTGCCGCATGTGTTACTATACTGACTGTAAAGTGCAGCATGCGTTACTATACTGACTGTAAAGTGCAGCGTGCATTACTATACTGACTGTAAAGAGCAGCGTGTGTTACTATACTGACTGTAAAGTGCAGCGTGTGTTACTATACTGACTGTAAAGTGCAGCGTGCGTTACTATACTGACTGTAAAGTGCAGCGTGTGTTACTATACTGACTGTAAAGAGCAGCGTGCGTTACTATACTGACTGTAAAGTGCAGCGTGTGTTACTATACTGACTGTAAAGAGCAGCGTGCGTTACTATACTGACTGTAAAGAGCAGCGTGCGTTACTATACTGACTGTAAAGTGCAGCATGTGTTACTATACTGACTGTAAAGAGCAGCATGTGTTACTATACTGACTGTAAAGTGCCGCGTGCGTTACTATACTGACTGTAAAGTGCCGCATATGTTACTATACTGACTGTAAAGTGCAGCATGCGTTACTATACTGACTGTAAAGTGCAGCGTGCGTTACTATACTGACTGTAAAGTGCAGCGTGTGTTACTATACTGACTGTAAAGTGCCGCATGTGTTACTATACTGACTGTAAAGAGCAGCATGCGTTACTATACTGACTGTAAAGTGCAGCGTGCGTTACTATACTGACTGTAAAGAGCAGCTTGTGTTACTATACTGACTGTAAAGTGCAGCGTGTGTTACTATACTGACTGTAAAGTGCCGCATGTGTTACTATACTGACGGTAAAGAGCACCATGTGTTACTATACTGACTGTAAAGAGCAGCATGTGTTACTATACTGACTGTAAAGAGCAGCTTGTGTTACTATACTGACTGTAAAGTGCAGCGTGTGTTACTATACTGACTGTAAAGTGCAGCGTGTGTTACTATACTGACTGTAAAGTGCAGCGTGTGTTACTATACTGACTGTAAAGTGCAGCTTGTGTTACTATACTGACTGTAAAGTGCAGCTTGTGTTACTATACTGACTGTAAAGTGCAGCGTGCGTTACTATACTGACTGTAAAGTGCAGCGTGTGTTACTATACTGACTGTAAAGAGCAGCTTGTGTTACTATACTGACTGTAAAGTGCAGCGTGCGTTACTATACTGACTGTAAAGTGCAGCGTGCGTTACTATACTGACTGTAAAGTGCAGCGTGCGTTACTATACTGACTGTAAAGTGCCGCATGCGTTACTATACTGACTGTAAAGTGCAGCGTGTGTTACTATACTGACTGTAAAGAGCAGCATGTGTTACTATACTGACTGTAAAGTGCCGCATGTGTTACTATACTGACTGTAAAGTGCAGCGTGTGTTACTATACTGACTGTAAAGTGCAGCGTGTGTTACTATACTGACTGTAAAGAGCAGCATGCGTTACTATACTGACTGTAAAGTGCAGCGTGCGTTACTATACTGACTGTAAAGAGCAGCGCGCGTTACTATACTGACTGTAAAGTGCAGCATGTGTTACTATACTGACTGTAAAGAGCAGCATGTGTTACTATACTGACTGTAAAGTGCAGCATGTGTTACTATACTGACTGTAAAGTGCAGCGTGCGTTACTATACTGACTGTAAAGTGCAGCATGTGTTACTATACTGACTGTAAAGAGCAGCGTGTGTTACTATACTGACTGTAAAGTGCAGCGTGCGTTACTATACTGACTGTAAAGTGCCGATGTGTTACTATACTGACTGTAAAGTGCAGCGTGCGTTACTATACTGACTGTAAAGTGCCGCGTGCGTTACTATACTGACTGTAAAGTGCAGCATGCGTTACTATACTGACTGTAAAGAGCAGCATGTGTTACTATACTGACTGTAAAGTGCAGCATGTGTTACTATACTGACTGTAAAGTGCAGCATGTGTTACTATACTGACTGTAAAGTGCAGCGTGTGTTACTATACTGACTGTAAAGAGCAGCATGTGTTACTATACTGACTGTAAAGTGCAGCATGTGTTACTATACTGACTGTAATGTGCAGCGTGTGTTACTATACTGACTGTAAAGTGCAGCGTGTGTTACTATACTGACTGTAAAGTGCAGCGTGCGTTACTATACTGACTGTAAAGTGCCGCATGTGTTACTATACTGACTGTAAAGTGCAGCGTGTGTTACTATACTGACTGTAAAGTGCCGCATGTGTTACTATACTGACTGTAAAGTGCAGCATGTGTTACTATACTGACTGTAAAGTGCAGCATGTGTTACTATACTGACTGTAAAGTGCAGCGTGTGTTACTATACTGACTGTAAAGAGCAGCGTGCGTTACTATACTGACTGTAAAGTGCAGCATGTGTTACTATACTGACTGTAAAGAGCAGCATGTGTTACTATACTGACTGTAAAGTGCCGCGTGCGTTACTATACTGACTGTAAAGTGCAGCGTGCGTTACTATACTGACTGTAAAGTGCAGCATGTTACTATACTGACTGTAAAGTGCCGCATGTGTTACTATACTGACTGTAAAGTGCAGCATGCGTTACTATACTGACTGTAAAGTGCAGCGTGCGTTACTATACTGACTGTAAAGTGCAGCATGTGTTACTATACTGACTGTAAAGTGCCGCATGCGTTACTATACTGACTGTAAAGTGCCGATGCGTTACTATACTGACTGTAAAGTTCCGCATGTGTTACTATACTGACTGTAAAGTGCAGCGTGCATTACTATACTGACTGTAAAGTGCCGCATGTGTTACTATACTGACTGTAAAGTGCAGCATGTGTTACTATACTGACTGTAAAGTGCAGCGTGCGTTACTATACTGACTGTAAAGAGCAGCGTGCGTTACTATACTGACTGTAAAGTGCAGCGTGCGTTACTATACTGACTGTAAAGTGCAGCGTGCGTTACTATACTGACTGTAAAGTGCAGCGTGTGTTACTATACTGACTGTAAAGTGCAGCATGTGTTACTATACTGACTGTAAAGTGCAGCGTGCGTTACTATACTGACTGTAAAGAGCAGCATGTGTTACTATACTGACTGTAAAGTGCAGCGTGTGTTACTATACTGACTGTAAAGTGCAGCGTGCGTTACTATACTGACTGTAAAGAGCAGCGTGTGTTACTATACTGACTGTAAAGTGCAGCGTGTGTTACTATACTGACTGTAAAGTGCAGCATGTGTTACTATACTGACTGTAAAGTGCAGCGTGCGTTACTATACTGACTGTAAAGAGCAGCATGCGTTACTATACTGACTGTAAAGTGCAGCGTGCGTTACTATACTGACTGTAAAGTGCAGCATGCGTTACTATACTGACTGTAAAGAGCAGCATGTGTTACTATACTGACTGTAAAGTGCAGCATGCGTTACTATACTGACTGTAAAGAGCAGCATGTGTTACTATACTGACTGTAAAGTGCAGCATGTGTTACTATACTGACTGTAAAGTGCAGCGTGCGTTACTATACTGACTGTAAAGAGCAGCATGTGTTACTATACTGACTGTAAAGTGCAGCATGTGTTACTATACTGACTGTAAAGTGCAGCATGTGTTACTATACTGACTGTAAAGTGCAGCATGCGTTACTATACTTACTGTAAAGTGCAGCGTGTGTTACTATACTGACTGTAAAGTGCCGCGTGTGTTACTATACTGACTGTAAAGTGCAGCGTGTGTTACTATACTGACTGTAAAGAGCAGCATGTGTTACTATACTGACTGTAAAGTGCAGCATGTGTTACTATACTGACTGTAAAGAGCAGCGTGCGTTACTATACTGACTGTAAAGTGCAGCGTGCGTTACTATACTGAGTGTAACGTGCAGCGTGTGTTACTATACTGACTGTAAAGTGCAGCGTGTGTTACTATACTGACTGTAAAGAGCAGCGTGTGTTACTATACTGACTGTAAAGAGCAGCGTGCGTTACTATACTGACTGTAAAGAGCAGCGTGCGTTACTATACTGACTGTAAAGTGCAGCGTGTGTTACTATACTGACTGTAAAGTGCAGCATGTGTTACTATACTGACTGTAAAGAGCAGCATGTGTTACTATACTGACTGTAAAGTGCCGCGTGCGTTACTATACTGACTGTAAAGTGCAGCGTGCGTTACTATACTGACTGTAAAGTGCAGCATGTGTTACTATACTGACTGTAAAGAGCAGCATGTGTTACTATACTGACTGTAAAGAGCAGCATGTGTTACTATACTGACTGTGAAGTGCCGCATGTGTTACTATACTGACTGTAAAGTGCAGCATGCGTTACTATACTGACTGTAAAGTGCCACATGTGTTACTATACTGACTGTAAAGTGCCGCATGCGTTACTATACTGACTGTAAAGTGCAGCATGCGTTACTATACTGACTGTAAATTGCAGCGTGCGTTACTATACTGACTGTAAAGAGCAGCGTGCGTTACTATACTGACTGTAAAGTGCAGCGTGCGTTACTATACTGACTGTAAAGTGCAGCGTGCGTTACTATACTGACTGTAAAGTGCCGCGTGTGTTACTATACTGACTGTAAAGTGCAGCGTGTGTTACTATACTGACTGTAAAGAGCAGCATGTGTTACTATACTGACTGTAAAGTGCAGCGTGTGTTACTATACTGACTGTAAAGTGCAGCGTGTGTTACTATACTGACTGTAAAGTGCAGCGTGCGTTACTATACTGACTGTAAAGTGCCGCATGTGTTACTATACTGACTGTAAAGAGCAGCATGTGTTACTATACTGACTGTAAAGTGCAGCGTGTGTTACTATACTGACTGTAAAGAGCAGCGTGTGTTACTAGACTGACTGTAAAGTGCAGCGTGTGTTACTATACTGACTGTAAAGTGCAGCGTGTGTTACTATACTGACTGTAAAGTGCAGCGTGTGTTACTATACTGACTGTAAAGTGCCACATGTGTTACTATACTGACTGTAAAGAGCAGCATGCGTTACTATACTGACTGTAAAGTGCCACATGTGTTACTATACTGACTGTAAAGAGCAGCATGCGTTACTATACTGACTGTAAAGTGCCACATGTGTTACTATACTGACTGTAAAGAGCAGCATGCGTTACTATACTGACTGTAAAGTGCAGCATGTGTTACTATACTGACTGTAAAGTGCAGCATGCGTTACTATACTGACTGTAAAGTGCAGCGTTCGTTACTATACTGACTGTAAAGTGCAGCGTTCGTTACTATACTGACTGTAAAGAGCCGCATGTGTTACTATACTGACTGTAAAGTGCCGCATGTGTTCCTATACTGACTGTAAAGTGCAGCATGTGTTACTATACTGACTGTAAAGTGCCGCATGTGTTACTATACTGACTGTAAAGTGCAGCATGTGTTACTATACTGACTGTAAAGTGCAGCATGTGTTACTATACTGACTGTAAAGTGCAGCATGTGTTACTATACTGACTGTAAAGTGCAGCATGTGTTACTATACTGACTGTAAAGTGCAGCGTGTGTTACTATACTGACTGTAAAGTGCCGCATGTGTTACTATACTGACTGTAAAGTGCAGCATGTGTTACTATACTGACTGTAAAGTGCTGCATGTGTTACTATACTGACTGTAAAGTGCAGCATGTGTTACTATACTGACTGTAAAGTGCCGCATGTGTTACTATACTGACTGTAAAGTGCAGCATGTGTTACTATACTGACTGTAAAGTGCAGCATGTGTTACTATACTGACTGTAAAGTGCAGCGTGCGTTACTATACTGACTGTAAAGTGCAGCGTGCGTTACTATACTGACTGTAAAGTGCCGCGTGTGTTACTATACTGACTGTAAAGTGCAGCGTGTGTTACTATACTGACTGTAAAGTGCAGCGTGCGTTACTATACTGACTAAAGAGCAGCGTGAGTTACTATACTTACTGTAAAGTGCAGCGTGCGTTACTATACTGACTGTAAAGTGCCGCATGTGTTACTATACTGACTGTAAAGTGCCGCATGTGTTACTATACTGACTGTAAAGTGCAGCATGCGTTACTATACTGACTGTAAAGTGCAGCGTGTGTTACTATACTGACTGTAAATTGCAGCGTGCGTTACTATACTGACTGTAAAGAGCAGCGTGCGTTACTATACTGACTGTAAAGTGCAGCGTGCGTTACTATACTGACTGTAAAGTGCAGCGTGCGTTACTATACTGAATGTAAAGTGCCGCGTGTGTTACTATACTGACTGTAAAGTGCAGCGTGTGTTACTATACTGACTGTAAAGAGCAGCATGTGTTACTATACTGACTGTAAAGTGCAGCGTGCGTTACTATACTGACTGTAAAGTGCCGCATGTGTTACTATACTGACTGTAAAGAGCAGCATGTGTTACTATACTGACTGTAAAGTGCCGCGTGTGTTACTATACTGACTGTAAAGTGCAGCGTGCGTTACTATACTGACTGTAAAGTGCAGCATGTGTTACTATACTGACTGTAAAGTGCAGCGTGTGTTACTATACTGACTGTAAAGTGCAGCGTGTGTTACTATACTGACTGTAAAGTGCCGCATGTATTACTATACTGACTGTAAAGTGCCGCATGTGTTACTATACTGACTGTAAAGTGCAGCATGTGTTACTATACTGACTGTAAAGAGCAGCATGTGTTACTATACTGACTGTAAAGTGCAGCGTGCGTTACTATACTGACTGTAAAGTGCCGCGTGTGTTACTATACTGACTGTAAAGTGCAGCGTGTGTTACTATACTGACTGTAAAGTGCAGCGTGCGTTACTATACTGACTGTAAAGAGCAGCGTGAGTTACTATACTGACTGTAAAGTGCAGCGTGCGTTACTATACTGACTGTAAAGTGCCGCATGTGTTACTATACTGACTGTAAAGTGCCGCATGCGTTACTATACTGACTGTAAAGTGCAGCATGCGTTACTATACTGACTGTAAATTGCAGCGTGCGTTACTATACTGACTGTAAAGAGCAGCGTGCGTTACTATACTGACTGTAAAGTGCAGCGTGCGTTACTATACTGACTGTAAAGTGCAGCGTGCGTTACTATACTGACTGTAAAGTGCCGCGTGTGTTACTATACTGACTGTAAAGTGCAGCGTGTGTTACTATACTGACTGTAAAGAGCAGCATGTGTTACTATACTGACTGTAAAGTGCAGCGTGTGTTACTATACTGACTGTAAAGTGCAGCGTGTGTTACTATACTGACTGTAAAGTGCAGCGTGCGTTACTATACTGACTGTAAAGTGCCGCATGTGTTACTATACTGACTGTAAAGAGCAGCATGTGTTACTATACTGACTGTAAAGTGCAGCGTGTGTTACTATACTGACTGTAAAGAGCAGCGTGTGTTACTAGACTGACTGTAAAGTGCAGCGTGTGTTACTATACTGACTGTAAAGTGCAGCGTGTGTTACTATACTGACTGTAAAGAGCAGCGTGTGTTACTAGACTGACTGTAAAGTGCAGCGTGTGTTACTATACTGACTGTAAAGTGCAGCGTGCGTTACTATACTGACTGTAAAGTGCAGCATGTGTTACTATACTGACTGTAAAGTGCCGCATGTGTTACTATACTGACTGTAAAGTGCAGCATGCGTTACTATACTGACTGTAAAGTGCAGCGTGCGTTACTATACTGACTGTAAAGTGCAGCATGTGTTACTATACTGACTGTAAAGTGCCGCATGCGTTACTATACTGACTGTAAAGAGCAGCATGTGTTACTATACTGACTGTAAAGTGCAGCGTGTGTTACTATACTGACTGTAAAGTGCAGCGTGTGTTACTATACTGACTGTAAAGTGCAGCGTGCGTTACTATACTGACTGTAAAGTGCCGCATGTGTTACTATACTGACTGTAAAGAGCAGCATGTGTTACTATACTGACTGTAAAGAGCAGCATGTGTTACTATACTGACTGTAAAGTGCAGCGTGTGTTACTATACTGACTGTAAAGAGCAGCGTGTGTTACTAGACTGACTGTAAAGTGCAGCGTGTGTTACTATACTGACTGTAAAGTGCAGCGTGTGTTACTATACTGACTGTAAAGAGCAGCGTGTGTTACTAGACTGACTGTAAAGTGCAGCGTGTGTTACTATACTGACTGTAAAGTGCAGCGTGCGTTACTATACTGACTGTAAAGTGCAGCATGTGTTACTATACTGACTGTAAAGTGCCGCATGTGTTACTATACTGACTGTAAAGTGCAGCATGCGTTACTATACTGACTGTAAAGTGCAGCGTGCGTTACTATACTGACTGTAAAGTGCAGCATGTGTTACTATACTGACTGTAAAGTGCCGCATGCGTTACTATACTGACTGTAAAGTGCCGATGCGTTACTATACTGACTGTAAAGTTCCGCATGTGTTACTATACTGACTGTAAAGTGCAGCGTGCATTACTATACTGACTGTAAAGTGCCGCATGTGTTACTATACTGACTGTAAAGTGCAGCATGTGTTACTATACTGACTGTAAAGTGCAGCGTGCGTTACTATACTGACTGTAAAGAGCAGCGTGCGTTACTATACTGACTGTAAAGTGCAGCGTGCGTTACTATACTGACTGTAAAGTGCAGCGTGCGTTACTATACTGACTGTAAAGTGCAGCGTGTGTTACTATACTGACTGTAAAGTGCAGCATGTGTTACTATACTGACTGTAAAGTGCAGCGTGCGTTACTATACTGACTGTAAAGAGCAGCATGTGTTACTATACTGACTGTAAAGTGCAGCGTGTGTTACTATACTGACTGTAAAGTGCAGCGTGCGTTACTATACTGACTGTAAAGAGCAGCATGTGTTACTATACTGACTGTAAAGTGCAGCATGTGTTACTATACTGACTGTAAAGTGCAGCGTGCGTTACTATACTGACTGTAAAGAGCAGCATGCGTTACTATACTGACTGTAAAGTGCAGCGTGCGTTACTATACTGACTGTAAAGTGCAGCATGCGTTACTATACTGACTGTAAAGAGCAGCATGTGTTACTATACTGACTGTAAAGTGCAGCATGCGTTACTATACTGACTGTAAAGAGCAGCATGTGTTACTATACTGACTGTAAAGTGCAGCATGTGTTACTATACTGACTGTAAAGTGCAGCGTGCGTTACTATACTGACTGTAAAGAGCAGCATGTGTTACTATACTGACTGTAAAGTGCAGCATGTGTTACTATACTGACTGTAAAGTGCAGCATGTGTTACTATACTGACTGTAAAGTGCAGCATGCGTTACTATACTTACTGTAAAGTGCAGCGTGTGTTACTATACTGACTGTAAAGTGCCGCGTGTGTTACTATACTGACTGTAAAGTGCAGCGTGTGTTACTATACTGACTGTAAAGAGCAGCATGTGTTACTATACTGACTGTAAAGTGCAGCATGTGTTACTATACTGACTGTAAAGAGCAGCGTGCGTTACTATACTGACTGTAAAGTGCAGCGTGCGTTACTATACTGAGTGTAAAGTGCAGCGTGTGTTACTATACTGACTGTAAAGTGCAGCGTGTGTTACTATACTGACTGTAAAGAGCAGCGTGTGTTACTATACTGACTGTAAAGAGCAGCGTGCGTTACTATACTGACTGTAAAGAGCAGCGTGCGTTACTATACTGACTGTAAAGTGCAGCGTGTGTTACTATACTGACTGTAAAGTGCAGCATGTGTTACTATACTGACTGTAAAGAGCAGCATGTGTTACTATACTGACTGTAAAGTGCCGCGTGCGTTACTATACTGACTGTAAAGTGCAGCGTGCGTTACTATACTGACTGTAAAGTGCAGCATGTGTTACTATACTGACTGTAAAGAGCAGCATGTGTTACTATACTGACTGTAAAGAGCAGCATGTGTTACTATACTGACTGTGAAGTGCAGCATGTGTTACTATACTGACTGTAAAGTGCAGCGTGTGTTACTATACTGACTGTAAAGTGCAGCATGTGTTACTATACTGACTGTAAAGTGCAGCGTGTGTTACTATACTGACTGTAAAGAGCAGCATGTGTTACTATACTGACTGTAAAGTGCAGCATGTGTTACTATACTGACTGTAATGTGCAGCGTGTGTTACTATACTGACTGTAAAGTGCAGCGTGTGTTACTATACTGACTGTAAAGTGCAGCGTGCGTTACTATACTGACTGTAAAGTGCCGCATGTGTTACTATACTGACTGTAAAGTGCAGCGTGTGTTACTATACTGACTGTAAAGTGCCGCATGTGTTACTATACTGACTGTAAAGTGCAGCATGTGTTACTATACTGACTGTAAAGTGCAGCATGTGTTACTATACTGACTGTAAAGTGCAGCGTGTGTTACTATACTGACTGTAAAGAGCAGCGTGCGTTACTATACTGACTGTAAAGTGCAGCATGTGTTACTATACTGACTGTAAAGAGCAGCATGTGTTACTATACTGACTGTAAAGTGCCGCGTGCGTTACTATACTGACTGTAAAGTGCAGCGTGCGTTACTATACTGACTGTAAAGTGCAGCATGTTACTATACTGACTGTAAAGTGCCGCATGTGTTACTATACTGACTGTAAAGTGCAGCATGCGTTACTATACTGACTGTAAAGTGCAGCGTGCGTTACTATACTGACTGTAAAGTGCAGCATGTGTTACTATACTGACTGTAAAGTGCCGCATGCGTTACTATACTGACTGTAAAGTGCCGATGCGTTACTATACTGACTGTAAAGTTCCGCATGTGTTACTATACTGACTGTAAAGTGCAGCGTGCATTACTATACTGACTGTAAAGTGCCGCATGTGTTACTATACTGACTGTAAAGTGCAGCATGTGTTACTATACTGACTGTAAAGTGCAGCGTGCGTTACTATACTGACTGTAAAGAGCAGCGTGCGTTACTATACTGACTGTAAAGTGCAGCGTGCGTTACTATACTGACTGTAAAGTGCAGCGTGCGTTACTATACTGACTGTAAAGTGCAGCGTGTGTTACTATACTGACTGTAAAGTGCAGCATGTGTTACTATACTGACTGTAAAGTGCAGCGTGCGTTACTATACTGACTGTAAAGAGCAGCATGTGTTACTATACTGACTGTAAAGTGCAGCGTGTGTTACTATACTGACTGTAAAGTGCAGCGTGCGTTACTATACTGACTGTAAAGAGCAGCGTGTGTTACTATACTGACTGTAAAGTGCAGCGTGTGTTACTATACTGACTGTAAAGTGCAGCATGTGTTACTATACTGACTGTAAAGTGCAGCGTGCGTTACTATACTGACTGTAAAGAGCAGCATGCGTTACTATACTGACTGTAAAGTGCAGCGTGCGTTACTATACTGACTGTAAAGTGCAGCATGCGTTACTATACTGACTGTAAAGAGCAGCATGTGTTACTATACTGACTGTAAAGTGCAGCATGCGTTACTATACTGACTGTAAAGAGCAGCATGTGTTACTATACTGACTGTAAAGTGCAGCATGTGTTACTATACTGACTGTAAAGTGCAGCGTGCGTTACTATACTGACTGTAAAGAGCAGCATGTGTTACTATACTGACTGTAAAGTGCAGCATGTGTTACTATACTGACTGTAAAGTGCAGCATGTGTTACTATACTGACTGTAAAGTGCAGCATGCGTTACTATACTTACTGTAAAGTGCAGCGTGTGTTACTATACTGACTGTAAAGTGCCGCGTGTGTTACTATACTGACTGTAAAGTGCAGCGTGTGTTACTATACTGACTGTAAAGAGCAGCATGTGTTACTATACTGACTGTAAAGTGCAGCATGTGTTACTATACTGACTGTAAAGAGCAGCGTGCGTTACTATACTGACTGTAAAGTGCAGCGTGCGTTACTATACTGAGTGTAACGTGCAGCGTGTGTTACTATACTGACTGTAAAGTGCAGCGTGTGTTACTATACTGACTGTAAAGAGCAGCGTGTGTTACTATACTGACTGTAAAGAGCAGCGTGCGTTACTATACTGACTGTAAAGAGCAGCGTGCGTTACTATACTGACTGTAAAGTGCAGCGTGTGTTACTATACTGACTGTAAAGTGCAGCATGTGTTACTATACTGACTGTAAAGAGCAGCATGTGTTACTATACTGACTGTAAAGTGCCGCGTGCGTTACTATACTGACTGTAAAGTGCAGCGTGCGTTACTATACTGACTGTAAAGTGCAGCATGTGTTACTATACTGACTGTAAAGAGCAGCATGTGTTACTATACTGACTGTAAAGAGCAGCATGTGTTACTATACTGACTGTGAAGTGCCGCATGTGTTACTATACTGACTGTAAAGTGCAGCATGCGTTACTATACTGACTGTAAAGTGCCACATGTGTTACTATACTGACTGTAAAGTGCCGCATGCGTTACTATACTGACTGTAAAGTGCAGCATGCGTTACTATACTGACTGTAAATTGCAGCGTGCGTTACTATACTGACTGTAAAGAGCAGCGTGCGTTACTATACTGACTGTAAAGTGCAGCGTGCGTTACTATACTGACTGTAAAGTGCAGCGTGCGTTACTATACTGACTGTAAAGTGCCGCGTGTGTTACTATACTGACTGTAAAGTGCAGCGTGTGTTACTATACTGACTGTAAAGAGCAGCATGTGTTACTATACTGACTGTAAAGTGCAGCGTGTGTTACTATACTGACTGTAAAGTGCAGCGTGTGTTACTATACTGACTGTAAAGTGCAGCGTGCGTTACTATACTGACTGTAAAGTGCCGCATGTGTTACTATACTGACTGTAAAGAGCAGCATGTGTTACTATACTGACTGTAAAGTGCAGCGTGTGTTACTATACTGACTGTAAAGAGCAGCGTGTGTTACTAGACTGACTGTAAAGTGCAGCGTGTGTTACTATACTGACTGTAAAGTGCAGCGTGTGTTACTATACTGACTGTAAAGTGCAGCGTGTGTTACTATACTGACTGTAAAGTGCCACATGTGTTACTATACTGACTGTAAAGAGCAGCATGCGTTACTATACTGACTGTAAAGTGCCACATGTGTTACTATACTGACTGTAAAGAGCAGCATGCGTTACTATACTGACTGTAAAGTGCCACATGTGTTACTATACTGACTGTAAAGAGCAGCATGCGTTACTATACTGACTGTAAAGTGCAGCATGTGTTACTATACTGACTGTAAAGTGCAGCATGCGTTACTATACTGACTGTAAAGTGCAGCGTTCGTTACTATACTGACTGTAAAGTGCAGCGTTCGTTACTATACTGACTGTAAAGAGCCGCATGTGTTACTATACTGACTGTAAAGTGCCGCATGTGTTCCTATACTGACTGTAAAGTGCAGCATGTGTTACTATACTGACTGTAAAGTGCCGCATGTGTTACTATACTGACTGTAAAGTGCAGCATGTGTTACTATACTGACTGTAAAGTGCAGCATGTGTTACTATACTGACTGTAAAGTGCAGCATGTGTTACTATACTGACTGTAAAGTGCAGCATGTGTTACTATACTGACTGTAAAGTGCAGCGTGTGTTACTATACTGACTGTAAAGTGCCGCATGTGTTACTATACTGACTGTAAAGTGCAGCATGTGTTACTATACTGACTGTAAAGTGCTGCATGTGTTACTATACTGACTGTAAAGTGCAGCATGTGTTACTATACTGACTGTAAAGTGCCGCATGTGTTACTATACTGACTGTAAAGTGCAGCATGTGTTACTATACTGACTGTAAAGTGCAGCATGTGTTACTATACTGACTGTAAAGTGCAGCGTGCGTTACTATACTGACTGTAAAGTGCAGCGTGCGTTACTATACTGACTGTAAAGTGCCGCGTGTGTTACTATACTGACTGTAAAGTGCAGCGTGTGTTACTATACTGACTGTAAAGTGCAGCGTGCGTTACTATACTGACTAAAGAGCAGCGTGAGTTACTATACTTACTGTAAAGTGCAGCGTGCGTTACTATACTGACTGTAAAGTGCCGCATGTGTTACTATACTGACTGTAAAGTGCCGCATGTGTTACTATACTGACTGTAAAGTGCAGCATGCGTTACTATACTAACTGTAAAGTGCAGCGTGTGTTACTATACTGACTGTAAATTGCAGCGTGCGTTACTATACTGACTGTAAAGAGCAGCGTGCGTTACTATACTGACTGTAAAGTGCAGCGTGCGTTACTATACTGACTGTAAAGTGCAGCGTGCGTTACTATACTGAATGTAAAGTGCCGCGTGTGTTACTATACTGACTGTAAAGTGCAGCGTGTGTTACTATACTGACTGTAAAGAGCAGCATGTGTTACTATACTGACTGTAAAGTGCAGCGTGCGTTACTATACTGACTGTAAAGTGCCGCATGTGTTACTATACTGACTGTAAAGAGCAGCATGTGTTACTATACTGACTGTAAAGTGCCGCGTGTGTTACTATACTGACTGTAAAGTGCAGCGTGCGTTACTATACTGACTGTAAAGTGCAGCATGTGTTACTATACTGACTGTAAAGTGCAGCGTGTGTTACTATACTGACTGTAAAGTGCAGCGTGTGTTACTATACTGACTGTAAAGTGCCGCATGTATTACTATACTGACTGTAAAGTGCCGCATGTGTTACTATACTGACTGTAAAGTGCAGCATGTGTTACTATACTGACTGTAAAGAGCAGCATGTGTTACTATACTGACTGTAAAGTGCAGCGTGCGTTACTATACTGACTGTAAAGTGCCGCGTGTGTTACTATACTGACTGTAAAGTGCAGCGTGTGTTACTATACTGACTGTAAAGTGCAGCGTGCGTTACTATACTGACTGTAAAGAGCAGCGTGAGTTACTATACTGACTGTAAAGTGCAGCGTGCGTTACTATACTGACTGTAAAGTGCCGCATGTGTTACTATACTGACTGTAAAGTGCCGCATGCGTTACTATACTGACTGTAAAGTGCAGCATGCGTTACTATACTGACTGTAAATTGCAGCGTGCGTTACTATACTGACTGTAAAGAGCAGCGTGCGTTACTATACTGACTGTAAAGTGCAGCGTGCGTTACTATACTGACTGTAAAGTGCAGCGTGCGTTACTATACTGACTGTAAAGTGCCGCGTGTGTTACTATACTGACTGTAAAGTGCAGCGTGTGTTACTATACTGACTGTAAAGAGCAGCATGTGTTACTATACTGACTGTAAAGTGCAGCGTGTGTTACTATACTGACTGTAAAGTGCAGCGTGTGTTACTATACTGACTGTAAAGTGCAGCGTGCGTTACTATACTGACTGTAAAGTGCCGCATGTGTTACTATACTGACTGTAAAGAGCAGCATGTGTTACTATACTGACTGTAAAGTGCAGCGTGTGTTACTATACTGACTGTAAAGAGCAGCGTGTGTTACTAGACTGACTGTAAAGTGCAGCGTGTGTTACTATACTGACTGTAAAGTGCAGCGTGTGTTACTATACTGACTGTAAAGAGCAGCGTGTGTTACTAGACTGACTGTAAAGTGCAGCGTGTGTTACTATACTGACTGTAAAGTGCAGCGTGCGTTACTATACTGACTGTAAAGTGCAGCATGTGTTACTATACTGACTGTAAAGTGCCGCATGTGTTACTATACTGACTGTAAAGTGCAGCATGCGTTACTATACTGACTGTAAAGTGCAGCGTGCGTTACTATACTGACTGTAAAGTGCAGCATGTGTTACTATACTGACTGTAAAGTGCCGCATGCGTTACTATACTGACTGTAAAGAGCAGCATGTGTTACTATACTGACTGTAAAGTGCAGCGTGTGTTACTATACTGACTGTAAAGTGCAGCGTGTGTTACTATACTGACTGTAAAGTGCAGCGTGCGTTACTATACTGACTGTAAAGTGCCGCATGTGTTACTATACTGACTGTAAAGAGCAGCATGTGTTACTATACTGACTGTAAAGAGCAGCATGTGTTACTATACTGACTGTAAAGTGCAGCGTGTGTTACTATACTGACTGTAAAGAGCAGCGTGTGTTACTAGACTGACTGTAAAGTGCAGCGTGTGTTACTATACTGACTGTAAAGTGCAGCGTGTGTTACTATACTGACTGTAAAGAGCAGCGTGTGTTACTAGACTGACTGTAAAGTGCAGCGTGTGTTACTATACTGACTGTAAAGTGCAGCGTGCGTTACTATACTGACTGTAAAGTGCAGCATGTGTTACTATACTGACTGTAAAGTGCCGCATGTGTTACTATACTGACTGTAAAGTGCAGCATGCGTTACTATACTGACTGTAAAGTGCAGCGTGCGTTACTATACTGACTGTAAAGTGCAGCATGTGTTACTATACTGACTGTAAAGTGCCGCATGCGTTACTATACTGACTGTAAAGTGCCGATGCGTTACTATACTGACTGTAAAGTTCCGCATGTGTTACTATACTGACTGTAAAGTGCAGCGTGCATTACTATACTGACTGTAAAGTGCCGCATGTGTTACTATACTGACTGTAAAGTGCAGCATGTGTTACTATACTGACTGTAAAGTGCAGCGTGCGTTACTATACTGACTGTAAAGAGCAGCGTGCGTTACTATACTGACTGTAAAGTGCAGCGTGCGTTACTATACTGACTGTAAAGTGCAGCGTGCGTTACTATACTGACTGTAAAGTGCAGCGTGTGTTACTATACTGACTGTAAAGTGCAGCATGTGTTACTATACTGACTGTAAAGTGCAGCGTGCGTTACTATACTGACTGTAAAGAGCAGCATGTGTTACTATACTGACTGTAAAGTGCAGCGTGTGTTACTATACTGACTGTAAAGTGCAGCGTGCGTTACTATACTGACTGTAAAGAGCAGCATGTGTTACTATACTGACTGTAAAGTGCAGCATGTGTTACTATACTGACTGTAAAGTGCAGCGTGCGTTACTATACTGACTGTAAAGAGCAGCATGCGTTACTATACTGACTGTAAAGTGCAGCGTGCGTTACTATACTGACTGTAAAGTGCAGCATGCGTTACTATACTGACTGTAAAGAGCAGCATGTGTTACTATACTGACTGTAAAGTGCAGCATGCGTTACTATACTGACTGTAAAGAGCAGCATGTGTTACTATACTGACTGTAAAGTGCAGCATGTGTTACTATACTGACTGTAAAGTGCAGCGTGCGTTACTATACTGACTGTAAAGAGCAGCATGTGTTACTATACTGACTGTAAAGTGCAGCATGTGTTACTATACTGACTGTAAAGTGCAGCATGTGTTACTATACTGACTGTAAAGTGCAGCATGCGTTACTATACTTACTGTAAAGTGCAGCGTGTGTTACTATACTGACTGTAAAGTGCCGCGTGTGTTACTATACTGACTGTAAAGTGCAGCGTGTGTTACTATACTGACTGTAAAGAGCAGCATGTGTTACTATACTGACTGTAAAGTGCAGCATGTGTTACTATACTGACTGTAAAGAGCAGCGTGCGTTACTATACTGACTGTAAAGTGCAGCGTGCGTTACTATACTGAGTGTAAAGTGCAGCGTGTGTTACTATACTGACTGTAAAGTGCAGCGTGTGTTACTATACTGACTGTAAAGAGCAGCGTGTGTTACTATACTGACTGTAAAGAGCAGCGTGCGTTACTATACTGACTGTAAAGAGCAGCGTGCGTTACTATACTGACTGTAAAGTGCAGCGTGTGTTACTATACTGACTGTAAAGTGCAGCATGTGTTACTATACTGACTGTAAAGAGCAGCATGTGTTACTATACTGACTGTAAAGTGCCGCGTGCGTTACTATACTGACTGTAAAGTGCAGCGTGCGTTACTATACTGACTGTAAAGTGCAGCATGTGTTACTATACTGACTGTAAAGAGCAGCATGTGTTACTATACTGACTGTAAAGAGCAGCATGTGTTACTATACTGACTGTGAAGTGCCGCATGTGTTACTATACTGACTGTAAAGTGCAGCATGCGTTACTATACTGACTGTAAAGTGCAGCGTGCGTTACTATACTGACTGTAAAGAGCAGCGTGTGTTACTATACTGACTGTAAAGTGCAGCGTGTGTTACTATACTGACTGTAAAGTGCAGCGTGTGTTACTATACTGACTGTAAAGTGCAGCGTGCGTTACTATACTGACTGTAAAGTGCAGCGTGTGTTACTATACTGACTGTAAAGTGCAGCGTGTGTTACTATACTGACTGTAAAGAGCAGCGTGTGTTACTATACTGACTGTAAAGTGCAGCGTGTGTTACTATACTGACTGTAAAGTGCAGCGTGTGTTACTATACTGACTGTAAAGTGCAGCGTGCGTTACTATACTGACTGTAAAGTGCAGCGTGTGTTACTATACTGACTGTAAAGAGCAGCGTGCGTTACTATACTGACTGTAAAGTGCAGCGTGTGTTACTATACTGACTGTAAAGAGCAGCGTGCGTTACTATACTGACTGTAAAGAGCAGCGTGCGTTACTATACTGACTGTAAAGTGCAGCATGTGTTACTATACTGACTGTAAAGAGCAGCATGTGTTACTATACTGACTGTAAAGTGCCGCGTGCGTTACTATACTGACTGTAAAGTGCCGCATATGTTACTATACTGACTGTAAAGTGCAGCATGCGTTACTATACTGACTGTAAAGTGCAGCGTGCGTTACTATACTGACTGTAAAGTGCAGCGTGTGTTACTATACTGACTGTAAAGTGCAGCGTGTGTTACTATACTGACTGTAAAGTGCAGCGTGTGTTACTATACTGACTGTAAAGAGCAGCATGTGTTACTATACTGACTGTGAAGTGCCGCATGTGTTACTATACTGACTGTAAAGTGCAGCATGCGTTACTATACTGACTGTAAAGTGCAGCGTGTGTTACTATACTGACTGTAAAGAGCAGCATGTGTTACTATACTGACTGTAAAGTGCAGCGTGTGTTACTATACTGACTGTAAAGTGCAGCGTGCGTTACTATACTGACTGTAAAGTGCCGCGTGTGTTACTATACTGACTGTAAAGTGCAGCATGTGTTACTATACTGACTGTAAAGTGCAGCGTGTGTTACTATACTGACTGTAAAGTGCAGCGTGCGTTACTATACTGACTGTAAAGTGCAGCGTGCGTTACTATACTGACTGTAAAGAGCAGCATGTGTTACTATACTGACTGTAAAGTGCAGCATGTATTACTATACTGACTGTAAAGTGCAGCGTGCGTTATTATACTGACTGTAAAGTGCCGCGTGTGTTACTATACTGACTGTAAAGTGCAGCGTGCGTTACTATACTGACTGTAAAGTGCAGCATGTGTTACTATACTGACTGTAAAGAGCAGCATGTGTTACTATACTGACTGTAAAGTGCAGCGTGCGTTACTATACTGACTGTAAAGTGCAGCGTGCGTTACTATACTGACTGTAAAGAGCAGCATGTGTTACTATACTGACTGTAAAGAGCAGCATGTGTTACTATACTGACTGTAAAGTGCAGCGTGTGTTACTATACTGACTGTAAAGTGCAGCGTGCGTTACTATACTGACTGTAAAGTGCCGCGTGTGTTACTATACTGACTGTAAAGTGCAGCATGTGTTACTATACTGACTGTAAAGTGCAGCGTGTGTTACTATACTGACTGTAAAGTGCAGCGTGCGTTACTATACTGACTGTAAAGTGCAGCGTGCGTTACTATACTGACTGTAAAGAGCAGCATGTGTTACTATACTGACTGTAAAGTGCAGCATGTATTACTATACTGACTGTAAAGTGCAGCGTGCGTTATTATACTGACTGTAAAGTGCCGCGTGTGTTACTATACTGACTGTAAAGTGCAGCGTGCGTTACTATACTGACTGTAAAGTGCAGCATGTGTTACTATACTGACTGTAAAGAGCAGCATGTGTTACTATACTGACTGTAAAGTGCAGCGTGCGTTACTATACTGACTGTAAAGTGCAGCGTGCGTTACTATACTGACTGTAAAGAGCAGCATGTGTTACTATACTGACTGTAAAGTGCAGCGTGTGTTACTATACTGACTGTAAAGTGCAGCATGTGTTACTATACTGACTGTAAAGTGCCGCGTGTGTTACTATACTGACTGTAAAGAGCAGCATGTGTTACTATACTGACTGTAAAGTGCAGCGTGTGTTACTATACTGACTGTAAAGTGCAGCATGTGTTACTATACTGACTGTAAAGTGCCGCGTGTGTTACTATACTGACTGTAAAGTGCAGCGTGCGTTACTATACTGACTGTAAAGTGCAGCGTGCGTTACTATACTGACTGTAAAGAGCAGCATGTGTTACTATACTGACTGTAAAGTGCAGCATGTATTACTATACTGACTGTAAAGTGCAGCGTGCGTTATTATACTGACTGTAAAGTGCAGCGTGTGTTACTATACTGACTGTAAAGTGCAGCATGTGTTACTATACTGACTGTAAAGTGCCGCGTGTGTTACTATACTGACTGTAAAGAGCAGCATGTGTTACTATACTGACTGTAAAGTGCAGCGTGTGTTACTATACTGACTGTAAAGTGCAGCATGTGTTACTATACTGACTGTAAAGTGCCGCGTGTGTTACTATACTGACTGTAAAGTGCAGCATGTGTTACTATACTGACTGTAAAGTGCAGCATGTGTTACTATACTGACTGTAAAGTGCAGCATGCGTTACTATACTGACTGTAAAGTGCAGCGTGCGTTACTATACTGACTGTAAAGTGCAGCGTGTGTTACTATACTGACTGTAAAGTGCCGCATGTGTTACTATACTGACTGTAAAGAGCAGCATGCGTTACTATACTGACTGTAAAGTGCAGCGTGCGTTACTATACTGACTGTAAAGTGCAGCGTGTGTTACTATACTGACTGTAAAGTGCCGCATATGTTACTATACTGACTGTAAAGTGCAGCGTGTGTTACTATACTGACTGTAAAGTGCAGCGTGTGTTACTATACTGACTGTAAAGAGCAGCATGTGTTACTATACTGACTGTAAAGTGCAGCGTGTGTTACTATACTGACTGTAAAGTGCAGCGTGCGTTACTATACTGACTGTAAAGTGCCGCGTGTGTTACTATACTGACTGTAAAGTGCAGCATGTGTTACTATACTGACTGTAAAGTGCAGCGTGTGTTACTATACTGACTGTAAAGTGCAGCGTGCGTTACTATACTGACTGTAAAGTGCAGCGTGCGTTACTATACTGACTGTAAAGAGCAGCATGTGTTACTATACTGACTGTAAAGTGCAGCATGTATTACTATACTGACTGTAAAGTGCAGCGTGCGTTATTATACTGACTGTAAAGTGCCGCGTGTGTTACTATACTGACTGTAAAGTGCAGCGTGCGTTACTATACTGACTGTAAAGTGCAGCATGTGTTACTATACTGACTGTAAAGAGCAGCATGTGTTACTATACTGACTGTAAAGTGCAGCGTGCGTTACTATACTGACTGTAAAGTGCAGCGTGCGTTACTATACTGACTGTAAAGTGCAGCATGCGTTACTATACTGACTGTAAAGTGCAGCGTGCGTTACTATACTGACTGTAAAGTGCAGCGTGTGTTACTATACTGACTGTAAAGTGCCGCATGTGTTACTATACTGACTGTAAAGAGCAGCATGCGTTACTATACTGACTGTAAAGTGCAGCGTGCGTTACTATACTGACTGTAAAGTGCAGCGTGTGTTACTATACTGACTGTAAAGTGCAGCGTGTGTTACTATACTGACTGTAAAGTGCAGCGTGTGTTACTATACTGACTGTAAAGAGCAGCGTGCGTTACTATTCTGACTGTAAAGTGCCGCGTGTGTTACTATACTGACTGTAAAGTGCAGCGTGCGTTACTATACTGACTGTAAAGTGCAGCATGTGTTACTATACTGACTGTAAAGTGCAGCGTGTGTTACTATACTGACTGTAAAGTGCAGCGTGCGTTACTATACTGACTGTAAAGTGCAGCATGTGTTACTATACTGACTGTAAAGTGCAGCGTGTGTTACTATACTGACTGTAAAGAGCAGCGTGCGTTACTATACTGACTGTAAAGTGCAGCGTGCGTTACTATACTGACTGTAAAGTGCAGCATGTGTTACTATACTGACTGTAAAGAGCAGCATGTGTTACTATACTGACTGTAAAGTGCAGCGTGTGTTACTATACTGACTGTAAAGTGCAGCGTGCGTTACTATACTGACTGTAAAGTGCAGCGTGTGTTACTATACTGACTGTAAAGAGCAGCGTGTGTTACTATACTGACTGTAAAGTGCAGCGTGTGTTACTATACTGACTGTAAAGAGCAGCATGTGTTACTATACTGACTGTAAAGTGCAGCATGTATTACTATACTGACTGTAAAGTGCAGCGTGCGTTATTATACTGACTGTAAAGTGCAGCATGTGTTACTATACTGACTGTAAAGTGCAGCGTGTGTTACTATACTGACTGTAAAGTGCAGCGTGTGTTACTATACTGACTGTAAAGTGCAGCATGTGTTACTATACTGACTGTAAAGTGCCGCGTGTGTTACTATACTGACTGTAAAGTGCAGCATGTGTTACTATACTGACTGTAAAGTGCAGCATGTGTTACTATACTGACTGTAAAGTGCAGCATGTGTTACTATACTGACTGTAAAGTGCAGCGTGTGTTACTATACTGACTGTAAAGAGCAGCGTGTGTTACTATACTGACTGTAAAGTGCCGCATGTGTTACTATACTGACTGTAAAGTGCAGCGTGCGTTACTATACTGACTGTAAAGTGCAGCGTGCGTTACTATACTGACTGTAAAGTGCAGCATGTGTTACTATACTGACTGTAAAGTGCAGCATGTGTTACTATACTGACTGTAAAGTGCCGCGTGTGTTACTATACTGACTGTAAAGTGCAGCGTTTGTTACTATACTGACTGTAAAGAGCAGCATGTGTTACTATACTGACTGTAAAGTGCCGCGTGTGTTACTATACTGACTGTAAAGTGCCGCATGTGTTACTATACTGACTGTAAAGAGCCGCATGTGTTACTATACTGACTGTAAAGTGCCACATGTGTTCCTATACTGACTGTAAAGTGCAGCGTGTGTTACTATACTGACTGTAAAGTGCCGCATGTGTTACTATACTGACTGTAAAGTGCCGCATGTGTTACTATACTGACTGTAAAGTGCAGCATGTGTTACTATACTGACTGTAAAGTGCAGCATGTGTTACTATACTGACTGTAAAGTGCAGCATGTGTTACTATACTGACTGTAAAGTGCAGCGTGCGTTACTATACTGACTGTAAAGTGCAGCATGTGTTACTATACTGACTGTAAAGTGCAGCGTGCGTTACTATACTGACTGTAAAGTGCAGCGTGCGTTACTATACTGATTGTAAAGTGCCTCGTGCGTTACTATACTGACTGTAAAGTGCAGCGTGTGTTACTATACTGACTGTAAAGTGCAGCGTGCGTTACTATACTGACTGTAAAGTGCAGCGTGCGTTACTATACTGACTGTAAAGTGGCGCATGCGTTACTATACTGACTGTAAAGAGCAGCATGTGTTACTATACTGACTGTAAAGTGCAGCGTGCATTACTATACTGACTGTAAAGAGCAGCGTGTGTTACTATACTGACTGTAAAGTGCCGCATGTGTTACTATACTGACTGTAAAGTGCAGCATGTGTTACTATACTGACTGTAAAGTGCCGCATGTGTTACTATACTGACTGTAAAGAGCAGCGTGCGTTACTATACTGACTGTAAAGTGCAGCGTGCGTTACTATACTGACTGTAAAGTGCAGCGTGCGTTACTATACTGACTGTAAAGTGCAGCGTGTGTTACTATACTGACTGTAAAGTGCAGCATGTGTTACTATACTGACTGTAAAGTGCAGCGTGCGTTACTATACTGACTGTAAAGAGCAGCATGTGTTACTATACTGACTGTAAAGAGCAGCATGCGTTACTATACTGACTGTAAAGTGCAGCGTGCGTTACTATACTGACTGTAAAGTGCAGCGTGCGTTACTATACTGACTGTAAAGTGCAGCGTGCGTTACTATACTGACTGTAAAGTGCAGCATGCGTTACTATACTGACTGTAAAGAGCAGCATGTGTTACTATACTGACTGTAAAGTGCCGCGTGCGTTACTATACTGACTGTAAAGAGCAGCATGTGTTACTATACTGACTGTAAAGTGCAGCATGTGTTACTATACTGACTGTAAAGTGCAGCATGTGTTACTATACTGACTGTAAAGTGCAGCATGCGTTACTATACTGACTGTAAAGTGCAGCGTGCGTTACTATACTGACTGTAAAGTGCAGCGTGCGTTACTATACTGACTGTAAAGTGCAGCGTGTGTTACTATACTGACTGTAAAGTGCCGCGTGTGTTACTATACTGACTGTAAAGAGCAGCGTGTGTTACTATACTGACTGTAAAGTGCAGCGTGTGTTACTATACTGACTGTAAAGAGCAGCATGTGTTACTATACTGACTGTAAAGAGCAGCGTGTGTTACTATACTGACTGTAAAGTGCAGCGTGTGTTACTATACTGACTGTAAAGTGCAGCATGTGTTACTATACTGACTGTAAAGAGCAGCGTGCGTTACTATACTGACTGTAAAGAGCAGCGTGCGTTACTATACTGACTGTAAAGTGCAGCGTGTGTTACTATACTGACTGTAAAGTGCAGCATGTGTTACTATACTGACTGTAAAGAGCAGCATGTGTTACTATACTGACTGTAAAGTGCCGCGTGCGTTACTATACTGACTGTAAAGTGCAGCGTGCGTTACTATACTGACTGTAAAGTGCAGCATGTGTTACTATACTGACTGTAAAGAGCAGCATGTGTTACTATACTGACTGTAAAGAGCAGCATGTGTTACTATACTGACTGTGAAGTGCCGCATGTGTTACTATACTGACTGTAAAGTGCAGCATGCGTTACTATACTGACTGTAAAGTGCAGCGTGCATTACTATACTGACTGTAAAGAGCAGCGTGTGTTACTATACTGACTGTAAAGTGCAGCGTGTGTTACTATACTGACTGTAAAGTGCAGCGTGCGTTACTATACTGACTGTAAAGTGCAGCGTGTGTTACTATACTGACTGTAAAGTGCAGCGTGCGTTACTATACTGACTGTAAAGTGCAGCGTGCGTTACTATACTGACTGTAAAGTGCAGCATGCGTTACTATACTGACTGTAAAGAGCAGCATGTGTTACTATACTGACTGTAAAGTGCCGCGTGCGTTACTATACTGACTGTAAAGAGCAGCATGTGTTACTATACTGACTGTAAAGTGCAGCATGTGTTACTATACTGACTGTAAAGTGCAGCATGTGTTACTATACTGACTGTAAAGTGCAGCATGCGTTACTATACTGACTGTAAAGTGCAGCGTGCGTTACTATACTGACTGTAAAGTGCAGCGTGCGTTACTATACTGACTGTAAAGTGCAGCGTGTGTTACTATACTGACTGTAAAGTGCCGCGTGTGTTACTATACTGACTGTAAAGTGCAGCGTGTGTTACTATACTGACTGTAAAGAGCAGCATGTGTTACTATACTGACTGTAAAGAGCAGCGTGTGTTACTATACTGACTGTAAAGTGCAGCGTGTGTTACTATACTGACTGTAAAGTGCAGCATGTGTTACTATACTGACTGTAAAGAGCAGCGTGCGTTACTATACTGACTGTAAAGAGCAGCGTGCGTTACTATACTGACTGTAAAGTGCAGCGTGTGTTACTATACTGACTGTAAAGTGCAGCATGTGTTACTATACTGACTGTAAAGAGCAGCATGTGTTACTATACTGACTGTAAAGTGCCGCGTGCGTTACTATACTGACTGTAAAGTGCAGCGTGCGTTACTATACTGACTGTAAAGTGCAGCATGTGTTACTATACTGACTGTAAAGAGCAGCATGTTACTATACTGACTGTAAAGAGCAGCATGTGTTACTATACTGACTGTGAAGTGCCGCATGTGTTACTATACTGACTGTAAAGTGCAGCATGCGTTACTATACTGACTGTAAAGTGCAGCGTGCATTACTATACTGACTGTAAAGAGCAGCGTGTGTTACTATACTGACTGTAAAGTGCAGCGTGTGTTACTATACTGACTGTAAAGTGCAGCGTGCGTTACTATACTGACTGTAAAGTGCAGCGTGTGTTACTATACTGACTGTAAAGAGCAGCGTGCGTTACTATACTGACTGTAAAGTGCAGCGTGTGTTACTATACTGACTGTAAAGAGCAGCGTGCGTTACTATACTGACTGTAAAGAGCAGCGTGCGTTACTATACTGACTGTAAAGTGCAGCATGTGTTACTATACTGACTGTAAAGAGCAGCATGTGTTACTATACTGACTGTAAAGTGCCGCGTGCGTTACTATACTGACTGTAAAGTGCCGCATATGTTACTATACTGACTGTAAAGTGCAGCATGCGTTACTATACAGACTGTAAAGTGCAGCGTGCGTTACTATACTGACTGTAAAGTGCAGCGTGTGTTACTATACTGACTGTAAAGTGCTGCATGTGTTACTATACTGACTGTAAAGAGCAGCATGCGTTACTATACTGACTGTAAAGTGCAGCGTGCGTTACTATACTGACTGTAAAGAGCAGCTTGTGTTACTATACTGACTGTAAAGTGCAGCGTGTGTTACTATACTGACTGTAAAGTGCCGCATGTGTTACTATACTGACGGTAAAGAGCACCATGTGTTACTATACTGACTGTAAAGAGCAGCATGTGTTACTATACTGACTGTAAAGAGCAGCTTGTGTTACTATACTGACTGTAAAGTGCAGCGTGTGTTACTATACTGACTGTAAAGTGCAGCGTGTGTTACTATACTGACTGTAAAGTGCAGCGTGTGTTACTATACTGACTGTAAAGTGCAGCTTGTGTTACTATACTGACTGTAAAGTGCAGCGTGCGTTACTATACTGACTGTAAAGTGCAGCGTGCGTTACTATACTGACTGTAAAGTGCAGCGTGTGTTACTATACTGACTGTAAAGAGCAGCTTGTGTTACTATACTGACTGTAAAGTGCAGCGTGCGTTACTATACTGACTGTAAAGTGCAGCGTGCGTTACTATACTGACTGTAAAGTGCAGCGTGCGTTACTATACTGACTGTAAAGTGCCGCATGCGTTACTATACTGACTGTAAAGTGCAGCGTGTGTTACTATACTGACTGTAAAGTGCAGCGTGTGTTACTATACTGACTGTAAAGTGCCGCATGTGTTACTATACTGACTGTAAAGTGCCGCATGTGTTACTATACTGACTGTAAAGTGCAGCATGTGTTACTATACTGACTGTAAAGAGCAGCATGTGTTACTATACTGACTGTAAAGTGCCGCATGTGTTACTATACTGACTGTAAAGTGCCGCATGCGTTACTATACTGACTGTAAAGTGCAGCGTGTGTTACTATACTGACTGTAAAGTGCAGCGTGTGTTACTATACTGACTGTAAAGTGCCGCATGTGTTACTATACTGACTGTAAAGTGCCGCATGTGTTACTATACTGACTGTAAAGTGCAGCATGTGTTACTATACTGACTGTAAAGAGCAGCATGTGTTACTATACTGACTGTAAAGTGCCGCATGTGTTACTATACTGACTGTAAAGTGCAGCGTGTGTTACTATACTGACTGTAAAGTGCAGCGTGTGTTACTATACTGACTGTAAAGAGCAGCATGTGTTACTATACTGACTGTAAAGTGCAGCGTGCGTTACTATACTGACTGTAAAGAGCAGCGCGCGTTACTATACTGACTGTAAAGTGCAGCATGTGTTACTATACTGACTGTAAAGAGCAGCATGTGTTACTATACTGACTGTAAAGTGCAGCATGTGTTACTATACTGACTGTAAAGTGCAGCGTGCGTTACTATACTGACTGTAAAGTGCAGCATGTGTTACTATACTGACTGTAAAGAGCAGCGTGTGTTACTATACTGACTGTAAAGTGCAGCGTGCGTTACTATACTGACTGTAAAGTGCCGATGTGTTACTATACTGACTGTAAAGTGCAGCGTGCGTTACTATACTGACTGTAAAGTGCCGCGTGCGTTACTATACTGACTGTAAAGTGCAGCATGCGTTACTATACTGACTGTAAAGAGCAGCATGTGTTACTATACTGACTGTAAAGTGCAGCATGTGTTACTATACTGACTGTAAAGTGCAGCATGTGTTACTATACTGACTGTAAAGTGCAGCGTGTGTTACTATACTGACTGTAAAGAGCAGCATGTGTTACTATACTGACTGTAAAGTGCAGCATGTGTTACTATACTGACTGTAATGTGCAGCGTGTGTTACTATACTGACTGTAAAGTGCAGCGTGTGTTACTATACTGACTGTAAAGTGCAGCGTGCGTTACTATACTGACTGTAAAGTGCCGCATGTGTTACTATACTGACTGTAAAGTGCAGCGTGTGTTACTATACTGACTGTAAAGTGCCGCATGTGTTACTATACTGACTGTAAAGTGCAGCATGTGTTACTATACTGACTGTAAAGTGCAGCATGTGTTACTATACTGACTGTAAAGTGCAGCGTGTGTTACTATACTGACTGTAAAGAGCAGCGTGCGTTACTATACTGACTGTAAAGTGCAGCATGTGTTACTATACTGACTGTAAAGAGCAGCATGTGTTACTATACTGACTGTAAAGTGCCGCGTGCGTTACTATACTGACTGTAAAGTGCAGCGTGCGTTACTATACTGACTGTAAAGTGCAGCATGTGTTACTATACTGACTGTAAAGTGCCGCATGTGTTACTATACTGACTGTAAAGTGCAGCATGCGTTACTATACTGACTGTAAAGTGCAGCGTGCGTTACTATACTGACTGTAAAGTGCAGCATGTGTTACTATACTGACTGTAAAGTGCCGCATGCGTTACTATACTGACTGTAAAGTGCCGATGCGTTACTATACTGACTGTAAAGTTCCGCATGTGTTACTATACTGACTGTAAAGTGCAGCGTGCATTACTATACTGACTGTAAAGTGCCGCATGTGTTACTATACTGACTGTAAAGTGCAGCATGTGTTACTATACTGACTGTAAAGTGCAGCGTGCGTTACTATACTGACTGTAAAGAGCAGCGTGCGTTACTATACTGACTGTAAAGTGCAGCGTGCGTTACTATACTGACTGTAAAGTGCAGCGTGCGTTACTATACTGACTGTAAAGTGCAGCGTGTGTTACTATACTGACTGTAAAGTGCAGCATGTGTTACTATACTGACTGTAAAGTGCAGCGTGCGTTACTATACTGACTGTAAAGAGCAGCATGTGTTACTATACTGACTGTAAAGTGCAGCGTGTGTTACTATACTGACTGTAAAGTGCAGCGTGCGTTACTATACTGACTGTAAAGAGCAGCGTGTGTTACTATACTGACTGTAAAGTGCAGCGTGTGTTACTATACTGACTGTAAAGTGCAGCATGTGTTACTATACTGACTGTAAAGTGCAGCGTGCGTTACTATACTGACTGTAAAGAGCAGCATGCGTTACTATACTGACTGTAAAGTGCAGCGTGCGTTACTATACTGACTGTAAAGTGCAGCATGCGTTACTATACTGACTGTAAAGAGCAGCATGTGTTACTATACTGACTGTAAAGTGCAGCATGCGTTACTATACTGACTGTAAAGAGCAGCATGTGTTACTATACTGACTGTAAAGTGCAGCATGTGTTACTATACTGACTGTAAAGTGCAGCGTGCGTTACTATACTGACTGTAAAGAGCAGCATGTGTTACTATACTGACTGTAAAGTGCAGCATGTGTTACTATACTGACTGTAAAGTGCAGCATGTGTTACTATACTGACTGTAAAGTGCAGCATGCGTTACTATACTTACTGTAAAGTGCAGCGTGTGTTACTATACTGACTGTAAAGTGCCGCGTGTGTTACTATACTGACTGTAAAGTGCAGCGTGTGTTACTATACTGACTGTAAAGAGCAGCATGTGTTACTATACTGACTGTAAAGTGCAGCATGTGTTACTATACTGACTGTAAAGAGCAGCGTGCGTTACTATACTGACTGTAAAGTGCAGCGTGCGTTACTATACTGAGTGTAACGTGCAGCGTGTGTTACTATACTGACTGTAAAGTGCAGCGTGTGTTACTATACTGACTGTAAAGAGCAGCGTGTGTTACTATACTGACTGTAAAGAGCAGCGTGCGTTACTATACTGACTGTAAAGAGCAGCGTGCGTTACTATACTGACTGTAAAGTGCAGCGTGTGTTACTATACTGACTGTAAAGTGCAGCATGTGTTACTATACTGACTGTAAAGAGCAGCATGTGTTACTATACTGACTGTAAAGTGCCGCGTGCGTTACTATACTGACTGTAAAGTGCAGCGTGCGTTACTATACTGACTGTAAAGTGCAGCATGTGTTACTATACTGACTGTAAAGAGCAGCATGTGTTACTATACTGACTGTAAAGAGCAGCATGTGTTACTATACTGACTGTGAAGTGCCGCATGTGTTACTATACTGACTGTAAAGTGCAGCATGCGTTACTATACTGACTGTAAAGTGCCACATGTGTTACTATACTGACTGTAAAGTGCCGCATGCGTTACTATACTGACTGTAAAGTGCAGCATGCGTTACTATACTGACTGTAAATTGCAGCGTGCGTTACTATACTGACTGTAAAGAGCAGCGTGCGTTACTATACTGACTGTAAAGTGCAGCGTGCGTTACTATACTGACTGTAAAGTGCAGCGTGCGTTACTATACTGACTGTAAAGTGCCGCGTGTGTTACTATACTGACTGTAAAGTGCAGCGTGTGTTACTATACTGACTGTAAAGAGCAGCATGTGTTACTATACTGACTGTAAAGTGCAGCGTGTGTTACTATACTGACTGTAAAGTGCAGCGTGTGTTACTATACTGACTGTAAAGTGCAGCGTGCGTTACTATACTGACTGTAAAGTGCCGCATGTGTTACTATACTGACTGTAAAGAGCAGCATGTGTTACTATACTGACTGTAAAGTGCAGCGTGTGTTACTATACTGACTGTAAAGAGCAGCGTGTGTTACTAGACTGACTGTAAAGTGCAGCGTGTGTTACTATACTGACTGTAAAGTGCAGCGTGTGTTACTATACTGACTGTAAAGTGCAGCGTGTGTTACTATACTGACTGTAAAGTGCCACATGTGTTACTATACTGACTGTAAAGAGCAGCATGCGTTACTATACTGACTGTAAAGTGCCACATGTGTTACTATACTGACTGTAAAGAGCAGCATGCGTTACTATACTGACTGTAAAGTGCCACATGTGTTACTATACTGACTGTAAAGAGCAGCATGCGTTACTATACTGACTGTAAAGTGCAGCATGTGTTACTATACTGACTGTAAAGTGCAGCATGCGTTACTATACTGACTGTAAAGTGCAGCGTTCGTTACTATACTGACTGTAAAGTGCAGCGTTCGTTACTATACTGACTGTAAAGAGCCGCATGTGTTACTATACTGACTGTAAAGTGCCGCATGTGTTCCTATACTGACTGTAAAGTTCAGCATGTGTTACTATACTGACTGTAAAGTGCCGCATGTGTTACTATACTGACTGTAAAGTGCAGCATGTGTTACTATACTGACTGTAAAGTGCAGCATGTGTTACTATACTGACTGTAAAGTGCAGCATGTGTTACTATACTGACTGTAAAGTGCAGCATGTGTTACTATACTGACTGTAAAGTGCAGCGTGTGTTACTATACTGACTGTAAAGTGCCGCATGTGTTACTATACTGACTGTAAAGTGCAGCATGTGTTACTATACTGACTGTAAAGTGCTGCATGTGTTACTATACTGACTGTAAAGTGCCGCATGTGTTACTATACTGACTGTAAAGTGCAGCATGTGTTACTATACTGACTGTAAAGTGCAGCGTGCGTTACTATACTGACTGTAAAGTGCAGCGTGCGTTACTATACTGACTGTAAAGTGCCGCGTGTGTTACTATACTGACTGTAAAGTGCAGCGTGCGTTACTATACTGACTAAAGAGCAGCGTGAGTTACTATACTTACTGTAAAGTGCAGCGTGCGTTACTATACTGACTGTAAAGTGCCGCATGTGTTACTATACTGACTGTAAAGTGCCGCATGTGTTACTATACTGACTGTAAAGTGCAGCATGCGTTACTATACTGACTGTAAAGTGCAGCGTGTGTTACTATACTGACTGTAAATTGCAGCGTGCGTTACTATACTGACTGTAAAGAGCAGCGTGCGTTACTATACTGACTGTAAAGTGCAGCGTGCGTTACTATACTGACTGTAAAGTGCAGCGTGCGTTACTATACTGAATGTAAAGTGCCGCGTGTGTTACTATACTGACTGTAAAGTGCAGCGTGTGTTACTATACTGACTGTAAAGAGCAGCATGTGTTACTATACTGACTGTAAAGTGCAGCGTGCGTTACTATACTGACTGTAAAGTGCCGCATGTGTTACTATACTGACTGTAAAGAGCAGCATGTGTTACTATACTGACTGTAAAGTGCCGCGTGTGTTACTATACTGACTGTAAAGTGCAGCGTGCGTTACTATACTGACTGTAAAGTGCAGCATGTGTTACTATACTGACTGTAAAGTGCAGCGTGTGTTACTATACTGACTGTAAAGTGCAGCGTGTGTTACTATACTGACTGTAAAGTGCCGCATGTATTACTATACTGACTGTAAAGTGCCGCATGTGTTACTATACTGACTGTAAAGTGCAGCATGTGTTACTATACTGACTGTAAAGAGCAGCATGTGTTACTATACTGACTGTAAAGTGCAGCATGTGTTACTATACTGACTGTAAAGTGCCGCGTGTGTTACTATACTGACTGTAAAGTGCAGCGTGTGTTACTATACTGACTGTAAAGTGCAGCGTGCGTTACTATACTGACTGTAAAGAGCAGCGTGAGTTACTATACTGACTGTAAAGTGCAGCGTGCGTTACTATACTGACTGTAAAGTGCCGCATGTGTTACTATACTGACTGTAAAGTGCCGCATGCGTTACTATACTGACTGTAAAGTGCAGCATGCGTTACTATACTGACTGTAAATTGCAGCGTGCGTTACTATACTGACTGTAAAGAGCAGCGTGCGTTACTATACTGACTGTAAAGTGCAGCGTGCGTTACTATACTGACTGTAAAGTGCAGCGTGCGTTACTATACTGACTGTAAAGTGCTGCGTGTGTTACTATACTGACTGTAAAGTGCAGCGTGTGTTACTATACTGACTGTAAAGAGCAGCATGTGTTACTATACTGACTGTAAAGTGCAGCGTGTGTTACTATACTGACTGTAAAGTGCAGCGTGTGTTACTATACTGACTGTAAAGTGCAGCGTGCGTTACTATACTGACTGTAAAGTGCCGCATGTGTTACTATACTGACTGTAAAGAGCAGCATGTGTTACTATACTGACTGTAAAGTGCAGCGTGTGTTACTATACTGACTGTAAAGAGCAGCGTGTGTTACTAGACTGACTGTAAAGTGCAGCGTGTGTTACTATACTGACTGTAAAGTGCAGCGTGTGTTACTATACTGACTGTAAAGTGCAGCGTGTGTTACTATACTGACTGTAAAGTGCCACATGTGTTACTATACTGACTGTAAAGAGCAGCATGCGTTACTATACTGACTGTAAAGTGCCACATGTGTTACTATACTGACTGTAAAGAGCAGCATGCGTTACTATACTGACTGTAAAGTGCCACATGTGTTACTATACTGACTGTAAAGAGCAGCATGCGTTACTATACTGACTGTAAAGTGCAGCATGTGTTACTATACTGACTGTAAAGAGCAGCATGCGTTACTATACTGACTGTAAAGTGCAGCGTGTGTTACTATACTGACTGTAAAGAGCAGCATGTGTTACTATACTGACTGTAAAGTGCAGCGTGTGTTACTATACTGACTGTAAAGTGCAGCATGTGTTACTATACTGACTGTAAAGTGCAGCGTGCGTTACTATACTGACTGTAAAGTGCCGCATGTGTTACTATACTGACTGTAAAGAGCAGCGTGTGTTACTATACTGACTGTAAAGAGCAGCGTGCGTTACTATACTGACTGTAAAGTGCAGCATGCGTTACTATACTGACTGTAAAGTGCCGCATGCGTTACTATACTGACTGTAAAGTGCAGCATGTGTTACTATACTGACTGTAAAGAGCAGCGTGTGTTACTATACTGACTGTAAAGAGCAGCGTGCGTTACTATACTGACTGTAAAGTGCAGCGTGCGTTACTATACTGACTGTAAAGTGCAGTGTGCGTTACTATACTGACTGTAAAGTGCCGCATGTGTTACTATACTGACTGTAAAGTGCAGCGTGCGTTACTATTCTGACTGTAAAGTGCCGCGTGTGTTACTATACTGACTGTAAAGAGCAGCGTGCGTTACTATACTGACTGTAAAGAGCACCATGTGTTACTATACTGACTGTAAAGTGCAGCGTGTGTTACTATAATGACTGTAAAGTGCCGCGTGTGTTACTATTCTGACTGTAAAGTGCCGCATGTGTTACTATACTGACTGTAAAGTGCAGCGTGTGTTACTATAATGACTGTAAAGAGCAGCGTGCGTTACTATACTGACTGTAAAGTGCAGCGTGCGTTACTATACTGACTGTAAAGAGCACCATGTGTTACTATACTGACTGTAAAGAGCACCATGTGTTACTATACTGACTGTAAAGTGCAGCGTGCGTTACTATACTGACTGTAAAGAGCAGCGTGCGTTACTATACTGACTGTAAAGTGCAGCATGTGTTACTATACTGACTGTAAAGAGCAGCCTGTGTTACTATACTGACTGTAAAGAGCAGCGTGTGTTACTATAATGACTGTAAAGTGCCGCGTGTGTTACTATACTGACTGTAAAGTGCCGCATGTGTTACTATACTGACTGTAAAGAGCAGCTTGTGTTACTATACTGACTGTAAAGTGCCGCATGTGTTACTATACTGACTGTAAAGTGCAGCGTGCGTTACTATACTGACTGTAAAGTGCCGCATGCATTACTATACTGATTGTAAAGAGCAGCATGTGTTACTATACTGACTGTAAAGTGCAGCGTGCGTTACTATACTGACTGTAAAGTGCCGCATGTGTTACTATACTGACTGTAAAGTGCCGCATGTGTTACTATACTGACTGTAAAGAGCAGCATGTGTTACTATACTGACTGTAAAGAGCAGCATGTGTTACTATACTGACTGTAAAGAGCAGCGTGTGTTACTATACTGACTGTAAAGTGCAGCGTGCGTTACTATACTGACTGTAAAGTGCCGCATGTGTTACTATACTGACTGTAAAGAGCAGCATGTGTTACTATACTGACTGTAAAGTGCAGCATGTGTTACTATACTGACTGTAAAGTGCCGCATGTGTTACTATACTGACTGTAAAGTGCCGCGTGTGTTACTATACTGACTGTAAAGTGCAGCATGCGTTACTATACTGACTGTAAAGTGCAGCGTGTGTTACTATACTGACTGTAAAGTGCAGCATGTGTTACTATACTGACTGTAAAGAGCAGCGTGTGTTACTATACTGACTGTAAAGAGCAGCATGTGTTACTATACTGACTGTAAAGTGCCGCGTGTGTTACTATACTGACTGTAAAGTGCAGCATGCGTTACTATACTGACTGTAAAGTGCCGCATGCGTTACTATACTGACTGTAAAGTGCAGCGTGTGTTACTATACTGACTGTAAAGAGCAGCGTGCGTTACTATACTGACTGTAAAGTGCAGCGTGCGTTACTATACTGACTGTAAAGTGCAGCGTGCGTTACTATACTGACTGTAAAGTGCCGCGTGTGTTACTATACTGACTGTAAAGTGCAGCATGCGTTACAATACTGACTGTAAAGTGCAGCGTGCGTTACTATACTGACTGTAAAGAGCAGCGTGCGTTACTATACTGACTGTAAAGTGCAGCGTGTGTTACTATAATGACTGTAAAGTGCCGCGTGTGTTACTATACTGACTGTAAAGTGCCGCATGTGTTACTATACTGACTGTAAAGAGCAGCTTGTGTTACTATACTGACTGTAAAGTGCCGCATGTGTTACTATACTGACTGTAAAGTGCCGCATGTGTTACTATACTGACTGTAAAGTGCAGCGTGTGTTACTATACTGACTGTAAAGTGCAGCGTGTGTTACTATACTGACGGTAAAGAGCACCATGTGTTACTATACTGACTGTAAAGAGCAGCATGTGTTACTATACTGACTGTAAAGAGCAGCTTGTGTTACTATACTGACTGTAAAGTGCAGCGTGTGTTACTATACTGACTGTAAAGTGCAGCGTGCGTTACTATACTGACTGTAAAGTGCAGCGTGTGTTACTATACTGACTGTAAAGTGCAGTATGTGTTACTATACTGACTGTAAAGTGCAGCGTGCGTTACTATACTGACTGTAAAGTGCAGCGTGCGTTACTATACTGACTGTAAAGTGCCGCATGCGTTACTATACTGACTGTAAAGTGCAGCGTGTGTTACTATACTGACTGTAAAGAGCAGCATGTGTTACTATACTGACTGTAAAGTGCCGCATGTGTTACTATACTGACTGTAAAGTGCAGCGTGTGTTACTATACTGACTGTAAAGTGCAGCGTGTGTTACTATACTGACTGTAAAGAGCAGCATGTGTTACTATACTGACTGTAAAGTGCAGCGTGCGTTACTATACTGACTGTAAAGAGCAGCGCGCGTTACTATACTGACTGTAAAGTGCAGCGTGTGTTACTATACTGACTGTAAAGAGCAGCATGTGTTACTATACTGACTGTAAAGTGCAGCATGTGTTACTATACTGACTGTAAAGTGCAGCGTGCGTTACTATACTGACTGTAAAGTGCAGCATGTGTTACTATACTGACTGTAAAGAGCAGCGTGTGTTACTATACTGACTGTAAAGTGCAGCGTGCGTTACTATACTGACTGTAAAGTGCCGATGTGTTACTATACTGACTGTAAAGTGCAGCGTGCGTTACTATACTGACTGTAAAGTGCCGCGTGCGTTACTATACTGACTGTAAAGTGCAGCATGCGTTACTATACTGACTGTAAAGAGCAGCATGTGTTACTATACTGACTGTAAAGAGCAGCGTGCGTTACTATACTGACTGTAAAGTGCAGCATGTGTTACTATACTGACTGTAAAGTGCAGCATGTGTTACTATACTGACTGTAAAGTGCAGCGTGTGTTACTATACTGACTGTAAAGAGCAGCATGTGTTACTATACTGACTGTAAAGTGCAGCATGTGTTACTATACTGACTGTAATGTGCAGCGTGTGTTACTATACTGACTGTAAAGTGCAGCGTGTGTTACTATACTGACTGTAAAGTGCAGCATGTGTTACTATACTGACTGTAATGTGCAGCGTGTGTTACTATACTGACTGTAAAGTGCAGCGTGTGTTACTATACTGACTGTAAAGTGCAGCGTGTGTTACTATACTGACTGTAAAGTGCCGCATGTGTTACTATACTGACTGTAAAGTGCAGCGTGTGTTACTATACTGACTGTAAAGAGCAGCGTGCGTTACTATACTGACTGTAAAGTGCAGCATGTGTTACTATACTGACTGTAAAGTGCCGCATGTGTTACTATACTGACTGTAAAGTGCAGCATGCGTTACTATACTGACTGTAAAGTGCAGCGTGCGTTACTATACTGACTGTAAAGTGCAGCATGTGTTACTATACTGACTGTAAAGTGCAGCATGTGTTACTATACTGACTGTAAAGTGCAGCATGCGTTACTATACTGACTGTAAAGTGCAGCGTGCGTTACTATACTGACTGTAAAGTGCCGCATGTGTTACTATACTGACTGTAAAGTGCAGCATGTGTTACTATACTGACTGTAAAGAGCAGCATGTGTTACTATACTGACTGTAAAGTGCCGCGTGCGTTACTATACTGACTGTAAAGTGCAGCGTGCGTTACTATACTGACTGTAAAGTGCAGCATGTGTTACTATACTGACTGTAAAGTGCCGCATGTGTTACTATACTGACTGTAAAGTGCAGCATGCGTTACTATACTGACTGTAAAGTGCAGCGTGCGTTACTATACTGACTGTAAAGTGCAGCATGTGTTACTATACTGACTGTAAAGTGCCGCATGCGTTACTATACTGACTGTAAAGTGCCGATGCGTTACTATACTGACTGTAAAGTTCCGCATGTGTTACTATACTGACTGTAAAGTGCAGCGTGCATTACTATACTGACTGTAAAGTGCCGCATGTGTTACTATACTGACTGTAAAGTGCAGCATGTGTTACTATACTGACTGTAAAGTGCAGCGTGCGTTACTATACTGACTGTAAAGAGCAGCGTGCGTTACTATACTGACTGTAAAGTGCAGCGTGCGTTACTATACTGACTGTAAAGTGCAGCGTGCGTTACTATACTGACTGTAAAGTGCAGCGTGTGTTACTATACTGACTGTAAAGTGCAGCATGTGTTACTATACAAACTGTAAAGAGCAGCGTGTGTTACTATACTGACTGTAAAGTGCAGCATGTGTTACTATACAAACTGTAAAGAGCAGCGTGTGTTACTATACTGACTGTAAAGAGCAGCGTGTGTTACTATACTGACTGTAAAGTGCAGCGTGCGTTACTATACTGACTGTAAAGTGCCGCGTGTGTTACTATACTGACTGTAAAGTGCAGCATGCGTTACAATACTGACTGTAAAGTGCAGCGTGCGTTACTATACTGACTGTAAAGAGCAGCGTGCGTTACTATACTGACTGTAAAGTGCAGCGTGTGTTACTATAATGACTGTAAAGTGCCGCGTGTGTTACTATACTGACTGTAAAGTGCCGCATGTGTTACTATACTGACTGTAAAGAGCAGCTTGTGTTACTATACTGACTGTAAAGTGCCGCATGTGTTACTATACTGACTGTAAAGTGCCGCATGTGTTACTATACTGACTGTAAAGTGCAGCGTGTGTTACTATACTGACTGTAAAGTGCAGCGTGTGTTACTATACTGACGGTAAAGAGCACCATGTGTTACTATACTGACTGTAAAGAGCAGCATGTGTTACTATACTGACTGTAAAGAGCAGCTTGTGTTACTATACTGACTGTAAAGTGCAGCGTGTGTTACTATACTGACTGTAAAGTGCAGCGTGCGTTACTATACTGACTGTAAAGTGCAGCGTGTGTTACTATACTGACTGTAAAGTGCAGCTTGTGTTACTATACTGACTGTAAAGTGCAGCGTGCGTTACTATACTGACTGTAAAGTGCAGCGTGCGTTACTATACTGACTGTAAAGTGCAGCGTGTGTTACTATACTGACTGTAAAGAGCAGCTTGTGTTACTATACTGACTGTAAAGTGCAGCGTGCGTTACTATACTGACTGTAAAGTGCAGCGTGCGTTACTATACTGACTGTAAAGTGCAGCGTGCGTTACTATACTGACTGTAAAGTGCAGCGTGCGTTACTATACTGACTGTAAAGTGCAGCGTGCGTTACTATACTGACTGTAAAGTGCCGCATGCGTTACTATACTGACTGTAAAGTGCAGCGTGTGTTACTATACTGACTGTAAAGAGCAGCATGTGTTACTATACTGACTGTAAAGTGCCGCATGTGTTACTATACTGACTGTAAAGTGCAGCGTGTGTTACTATACTGACTGTAAAGTGCAGCGTGTGTTACTATACTGACTGTAAAGAGCAGCATGTGTTACTATACTGACTGTAAAGTGCAGCGTGCGTTACTATACTGACTGTAAAGAGCAGCGCGCGTTACTATACTGACTGTAAAGTGCAGCATGTGTTACTATACTGACTGTAAAGAGCAGCATGTGTTACTATACTGACTGTAAAGTGCAGCATGTGTTACTATACTGACTGTAAAGTGCAGCGTGCGTTACTATACTGACTGTAAAGTGCAGCATGTGTTACTATACTGACTGTAAAGAGCAGCGTGTGTTACTATACTGACTGTAAAGTGCAGCGTGCGTTACTATACTGACTGTAAAGTGCCGATGTGTTACTATACTGACTGTAAAGTGCAGCGTGCGTTACTATACTGACTGTAAAGTGCCGCGTGCGTTACTATACTGACTGTAAAGAGCAGCATGTGTTACTATACTGACTGTAAAGTGCAGCATGTGTTACTATACTGACTGTAAAGTGCAGCATGTGTTACTATACTGACTGTAAAGTGCAGCGTGTGTTACTATACTGACTGTAAAGAGCAGCATGTGTTACTATACTGACTGTAAAGTGCAGCATGTGTTACTATACTGACTGTAATGTGCAGCGTGTGTTACTATACTGACTGTAAAGTGCAGCGTGTGTTACTATACTGACTGTAAAGTGCAGCGTGCGTTACTATACTGACTGTAAAGTGCCGCATGTGTTACTATACTGACTGTAAAGTGCAGCGTGTGTTACTATACTGACTGTAAAGTGCCGCATGTGTTACTATACTGACTGTAAAGTGCAGCATGTGTTACTATACTGACTGTAAAGTGCAGCATGTGTTACTATACTGACTGTAAAGTGCAGCGTGTGTTACTATACTGACTGTAAAGAGCAGCGTGCGTTACTATACTGACTGTAAAGTGCAGCATGTGTTACTATACTGACTGTAAAGAGCAGCATGTGTTACTATACTGACTGTAAAGTGCCGCGTGCGTTACTATACTGACTGTAAAGTGCAGCGTGCGTTACTATACTGACTGTAAAGTGCAGCATGTGTTACTATACTGACTGTAAAGTGCCGCATGTGTTACTATACTGACTGTAAAGTGCAGCATGCGTTACTATACTGACTGTAAAGTGCAGCGTGCGTTACTATACTGACTGTAAAGTGCAGCATGTGTTACTATACTGACTGTAAAGTGCCGCATGCGTTACTATACTGACTGTAAAGTGCCGATGCGTTACTATACTGACTGTAAAGTTCCGCATGTGTTACTATACTGACTGTAAAGTGCAGCGTGCATTACTATACTGACTGTAAAGTGCCGCATGTGTTACTATACTGACTGTAAAGTGCAGCATGTGTTACTATACTGACTGTAAAGTGCAGCGTGCGTTACTATACTGACTGTAAAGAGCAGCGTGCGTTACTATACTGACTGTAAAGTGCAGCGTGCGTTACTATACTGACTGTAAAGTGCAGCGTGCGTTACTATACTGACTGTAAAGTGCAGCGTGTGTTACTATACTGACTGTAAAGTGCAGCATGTGTTACTATACTGACTGTAAAGTGCAGCGTGCGTTACTATACTGACTGTAAAGAGCAGCATGTGTTACTATACTGACTGTAAAGTGCAGCGTGTGTTACTATACTGACTGTAAAGTGCAGCGTGCGTTACTATACTGACTGTAAAGAGCAGCGTGTGTTACTATACTGACTGTAAAGTGCAGCGTGTGTTACTATACTGACTGTAAAGTGCAGCATGTGTTACTATACTGACTGTAAAGTGCAGCGTGCGTTACTATACTGACTGTAAAGAGCAGCATGCGTTACTATACTGACTGTAAAGTGCAGCGTGCGTTACTATACTGACTGTAAAGTGCAGCATGCGTTACTATACTGACTGTAAAGAGCAGCATGTGTTACTATACTGACTGTAAAGTGCAGCATGCGTTACTATACTGACTGTAAAGAGCAGCATGTGTTACTATACTGACTGTAAAGTGCAGCATGTGTTACTATACTGACTGTAAAGTGCAGCGTGCGTTACTATACTGACTGTAAAGAGCAGCATGTGTTACTATACTGACTGTAAAGTGCAGCATGTGTTACTATACTGACTGTAAAGTGCAGCATGTGTTACTATACTGACTGTAAAGTGCAGCATGCGTTACTATACTTACTGTAAAGTGCAGCGTGTGTTACTATACTGACTGTAAAGTGCCGCGTGTGTTACTATACTGACTGTAAAGTGCAGCGTGTGTTACTATACTGACTGTAAAGAGCAGCATGTGTTACTATACTGACTGTAAAGTGCAGCATGTGTTACTATACTGACTGTAAAGAGCAGCGTGCGTTACTATACTGACTGTAAAGTGCAGCGTGCGTTACTATACTGAGTGTAAAGTGCAGCGTGTGTTACTATACTGACTGTAAAGTGCAGCGTGCGTTACTATACTGACTGTAAAGTGCAGCGTGCGTTACTATACTGACTGTAAAGAGCAGCGTGCGTTACTATACTGACTGTAAAGAGCAGCATGTGTTACTATACTGACTGTAAAGAGCAGCGTGTGTTACTATACTGACTGTAAAGAGCAGCGTGCGTTACTATACTGACTGTAAAGAGCAGCGTGCGTTACTATACTGACTGTAAAGTGCAGCGTGTGTTACTATACTGACTGTAAAGTGCAGCATGTGTTACTATACTGACTGTAAAGAGCAGCATGTGTTACTATACTGACTGTAAAGTGCCGCGTGCGTTACTATACTGACTGTAAAGTGCAGCGTGCGTTACTATACTGACTGTAAAGTGCAGCATGTGTTACTATACTGACTGTAAAGAGCAGCATGTGTTACTATACTGACTGTAAAGAGCAGCATGTGTTACTATACTGACTGTGAAGTGCCGCATGTGTTACTATACTGACTGTAAAGTGCAGCATGCGTTACTATACTGACTGTAAAGTGCAGCGTGCGTTACTATACTGACTGTAAAGAGCAGCGTGTGTTACTATACTGACTGTAAAGTGCAGCGTGTGTTACTATACTGACTGTAAAGTGCAGCGTGTGTTACTATACTGACTGTAAAGTGCAGCGTGTGTTACTATACTGACTGTAAAGAGCAGCGTGCGTTACTATACTGACTGTAAAGTGCAGCGTGTGTTACTATACTGACTGTAAAGAGCAGCGTGCGTTACTATACTGACTGTAAAGAGCAGCGTGCGTTACTATACTGACTGTAAAGTGCAGCGTGCGTTACTATACTGACTGTAAAGTGCAGCGTGCGTTACTATACTGACTGTAAAGTGCAGCATGCGTTACTATACTGACTGTAAAGAGCAGCATGTGTTACTATACTGACTGTAAAGTGAAGCGTGCGTTACTATACTGACTGTAAAGTGCAGCATGTGTTACTATACTGACTGTAAAGAGCAGCATGTGTTACTATACTGACTGTAAAGTGGCGCGTGCGTTACTATACTGACTGTAAAGTGCCGCATATGTTACTATACTGACTGTAAAGTGCAGCATGCGTTACTATACTGACTGTAAAGTGCAGCGTGCGTTACTATACTGACTGTAAAGTGCAGCGTGTGTTACTATACTGACTGTAAAGTGCAGCGTGTGTTACTATACTGACTGTAAAGTGCAGCGTGTGTTACTATACTGACTGTAAAGAGCAGCATGTGTTACTATACTGACTGTGAAGTGCCGCATGTGTTACTATACTGACTGTAAAGTGCAGCATGCGTTACTATACTGACTGTAAAGTGCAGCGTGTGTTACTATACTGACTGTAAAGAGCAGCATGTGTTACTATACTGACTGTAAAGTGCAGCGTGTGTTACTATACTGACTGTAAAGTGCAGCGTGCGTTACTATACTGACTGTAAAGTGCCGCGTGTGTTACTATACTGACTGTAAAGTGCAGCATGTGTTACTATACTGACTGTAAAGTGCAGCGTGTGTTACTATACTGACTGTAAAGTGCAGCATGTGTTACTATACTGACTGTAAAGTGCAGCGTGTGTTACTATACTGACTGTAAAGTGCAGCATGTGTTACTATACTGACTGTAAAGTGCAGCATGCGTTACTATACTGACTGTAAAGAGCAGCATGTGTTACTATACTGACTGTAAAGTGCAGCGTGCGTTACTATACTGACTGTAAAGTGCAGCGTGCGTTACTATACTGACTGTAAAGAGCAGCATGTGTTACTATACTGACTGTAAAGTGCAGCATGTATTACTATACTGACTGTAAAGTGCAGCGTGCGTTATTATACTGACTGTAAAGTGCCGCGTGTGTTACTATACTGACTGTAAAGTGCAGCGTGCGTTACTATACTGACTGTAAAGTGCAGCATGTGTTACTATACTGACTGTAAAGAGCAGCATGTGTTACTATACTGACTGTAAAGTGCAGCGTGCGTTACTATACTGACTGTAAAGTGCAGCGTGCGTTACTATACTGACTGTAAAGAGCAGCATGTGTTACTATACTGACTGTAAAGAGCAGCATGTGTTACTATACTGACTGTAAAGTGCAGCGTGTGTTACTATACTGACTGTAAAGTGCAGCGTGCGTTACTATACTGACTGTAAAGTGCCGCGTGTGTTACTATACTGACTGTAAAGTGCAGCATGTGTTACTATACTGACTGTAAAGTGCAGCGTGTGTTACTATACTGACTGTAAAGTGCAGCGTGCGTTACTATACTGACTGTAAAGTGCAGCGTGCGTTACTATACTGACTGTAAAGAGCAGCATGTGTTACTATACTGACTGTAAAGTGCAGCATGTATTACTATACTGACTGTAAAGTGCAGCGTGCGTTATTATACTGACTGTAAAGTGCCGCGTGTGTTACTATACTGACTGTAAAGAGCAGCGTGCGTTACTATACTGACTGTAAAGTGCAGCATGTGTTACTATACTGACTGTAAAGAGCAGCATGTGTTACTATACTGACTGTAAAGTGCAGCGTGCGTTACTATACTGACTGTAAAGTGCAGCGTGCGTTACTATACTGACTGTAAAGAGCAGCATGTGTTACTATACTGACTGTAAAGTGCAGCGTGTGTTACTATACTGACTGTAAAGTGCAGCATGTGTTACTATACTGACTGTAAAGTGTCGCGTGTGTTACTATACTGACTGTAAAGTGCAGCGTGCGTTACTATACTGACTGTAAAGTGCCGCGTGTGTTACTATACTGACTGTAAAGTGCAGCATGTGTTACTATACTGACTGTAAAGTGCAGCGTGTGTTACTATACTGACTGTAAAGTGCAGCGTGCGTTACTATACTGACTGTAAAGTGCAGCGTGCGTTACTATACTGACTGTAAAGAGCAGCATGTGTTACTATACTGACTGTAAAGAGCAGCATGTGTTACTATACTGACTGTAAAGTGCAGCGTGTGTTACTATACTGACTGTAAAGTGCAGCATGTGTTACTATACTGACTGTAAAGTGCCGCGTGTGTTACTATACTGACTGTAAAGTGCAGCGTGCGTTACTATACTGACTGTAAAGTGCAGCGTGCGTTACTATACTGACTGTAAAGAGCAGCATGTGTTACTATACTGACTGTAAAGTGCAGCATGTATTACTATACTGACTGTAAAGTGCAGCGTGCGTTATTATACTGACTGTAAAGTGCAGCGTGTGTTACTATACTGACTGTAAAGTGCAGCATGTGTTACTATACTGACTGTAAAGTGCCGCGTGTGTTACTATACTGACTGTAAAGAGCAGCATGTGTTACTATACTGACTGTAAAGTGCAGCGTGTGTTACTATACTGACTGTAAAGTGCAGCATGTGTTACTATACTGACTGTAAAGTGCCGCGTGTGTTACTATACTGACTGTAAAGTGCAGCATGAGTTACTATACTGACTGTAAAGTGCAGCATGTGTTACTATACTGACTGTAAAGTGCAGCATGCGTTACTATACTGACTGTAAAGTGCAGCGTGCGTTACTATACTGACTGTAAAGTGCAGCGTGTGTTACTATACTGACTGTAAAGTGCCGCATGTGTTACTATACTGACTGTAAAGAGCAGCATGCGTTACTATACTGACTGTAAAGTGCAGCGTGCGTTACTATACTGACTGTAAAGTGCAGCGTGTGTTACTATACTGACTGTAAAGTGCCGCATATGTTACTATACTGACTGTAAAGTGCAGCGTGTGTTACTATACTGACTGTAAAGTGCAGCGTGTGTTACTATACTGACTGTAAAGAGCAGCATGTGTTACTATACTGACTGTAAAGTGCAGCGTGTGTTACTATACTGACTGTAAAGTGCAGCGTGCGTTACTATACTGACTGTAAAGTGCCGCGTGTGTTACTATACTGACTGTAAAGTGCAGCATGTGTTACTATACTGACTGTAAAGTGCAGCGTGTGTTACTATACTGACTGTAAAGTGCAGCGTGCGTTACTATACTGACTGTAAAGTGCAGCGTGCGTTACTATACTGACTGTAAAGAGCAGCATGTGTTACTATACTTACTGTAAAGTGCAGCATGTATTACTATACTGACTGTAAAGTGCAGCGTGCGTTATTATACTGACTGTAAAGTGCCGCGTGTGTTACTATACTGACTGTAAAGTGCAGCGTGCGTTACTATACTGACTGTAAAGTGCAGCATGTGTTACTATACTGACTGTAAAGAGCAGCATGTGTTACTATACTGACTGTAAAGTGCAGCGTGCGTTACTATACTGACTGTAAAGTGCAGCGTGCGTTACTATACTGACTGTAAAGTGCAGCATGCGTTACTATACTGACTGTAAAGTGCAGCGTGCGTTACTATACTGACTGTAAAGTGCAGCGTGTGTTACTATACTGACTGTAAAGTGCCGCATGTGTTACTATACTGACTGTAAAGAGCAGCATGCGTTACTATACTGACTGTAAAGTGCAGCGTGCGTTACTATACTGACTGTAAAGTGCAGCGTGTGTTACTATACTGACTGTAAAGTGCAGCGTGTGTTACTATACTGACTGTAAAGTGCAGCGTGTGTTACTATACTGACTGTAAAGAGCAGCGTGCGTTACTATTCTGACTGTAAAGTGCCGCGTGTGTTACTATACTGACTGTAAAGTGCAGCGTGCGTTACTATACTGACTGTAAAGTGCAGCATGTGTTACTATACTGACTGTAAAGTGCAGCGTGTGTTACTATACTGACTGTAAAGTGCAGCGTGCGTTACTATACTGACTGTAAAGTGCAGCATGTGTTACTATACTGACTGTAAAGTGCAGCGTGTGTTACTATACTGACTGTAAAGAGCAGCGTGCGTTACTATACTGACTGTAAAGTGCAGCGTGCGTTACTATACTGACTGTAAAGTGCAGCATGTGTTACTATACTGACTGTAAAGAGCAGCATGTGTTACTATACTGACTGTAAAGTGCAGCGTGTGTTACTATACTGACTGTAAAGTGCAGCGTGCGTTACTATACTGACTGTAAAGTGCAGCGTGTGTTACTATACTGACTGTAAAGAGCAGCGTGTGTTACTATACTGACTGTAAAGTGCAGCGTGTGTTACTATACTGACTGTAAAGAGCAGCATGTGTTACTATACTGACTGTAAAGTGCAGCATGTATTACTATACTGACTGTAAAGTGCAGCGTGCGTTATTATACTGACTGTAAAGTGCAGCATGTGTTACTATACTGACTGTAAAGTGCAGCGTGTGTTACTATACTGACTGTAAAGTGCAGCGTGTGTTACTATACTGACTGTAAAGTGCAGCATGTGTTACTATACTGACTGTAAAGTGCCGCGTGTGTTACTATACTGACTGTAAAGTGCAGCATGTGTTACTATACTGACTGTAAAGTGCAGCATGTGTTACTATACTGACTGTAAAGTGCAGCATGTGTTACTATACTGACTGTAAAGTGCAGCGTGTGTTACTATACTGACTGTAAAGAGCAGCGTGTGTTACTATACTGACTGTAAAGTGCCGCATGTGTTACTATACTGACTGTAAAGTGCAGCGTGCGTTACTATACTGACTGTAAAGTGCAGCGTGCGTTACTATACTGACTGTAAAGTGCAGCATGTGTTACTATACTGACTGTAAAGTGCAGCATGTGTTACTATACTGACTGTAAAGTGCCACGTGTGTTACTATACTGACTGTAAAGTGCAGCGTTTGTTACTATACTGACTGTAAAGAGCAGCATGTGTTACTATACTGACTGTAAAGTGCCGCGTGTGTTACTATACTGACTGTAAAGTGCCGCATGTGTTACTATACTGACTGTAAAGAGCCGCATGTGTTACTATACTGACTGTAAAGTGCCACATGTGTTCCTATACTGACTGTAAAGTGCAGCGTGTGTTACTATACTGACTGTAAAGTGCCGCATGTGTTACTATACTGACTGTAAAGTGCCGCATGTGTTACTATACTGACTGTAAAGTGCAGCATGTGTTACTATACTGACTGTAAAGTGCAGCATGTGTTACTATACTGACTGTAAAGTGCAGCATGTGTTACTATACTGACTGTAAAGTGCAGCGTGCGTTACTATACTGACTGTAAAGTGCAGCGTGCGTTACTATACTGATTGTAAAGTGCCTCGTGCGTTACTATACTGACTGTAAAGTGCAGCGTGTGTTACTATACTGACTGTAAAGTGCAGCGTGCGTTACTATACTGACTGTAAAGTGGCGCATGCGTTACTATACTGACTGTAAAGAGCAGCGTGTGTTACTATACTGACTGTAAAGTGCAGCGTGCATTACTATACTGACTGTAAAGAGCAGCGTGTGTTACTATACTGACTGTAAAGTGCCGCATGTGTTACTATACTGACTGTAAAGTGCAGCATGTGTTACTATACTGACTGTAAAGTGCCGCATGTGTTACTATACTGACTGTAAAGAGCAGCGTGCGTTACTATACTGACTGTAAAGTGCAGCGTGCGTTACTATACTGACTGTAAAGTGCAGCGTGCGTTACTATACTGACTGTAAAGTGCAGCGTGTGTTACTATACTGACTGTAAAGTGCAGCATGTGTTACTATACTGACTGTAAAGTGCAGCGTGCGTTACTATACTGACTGTAAAGAGCAGCATGTGTTACTATACTGACTGTAAAGAGCAGCATGCGTTACTATACTGACTGTAAAGTGCAGCGTGCGTTACTATACTGACTGTAAAGTGCAGCGTGCGTTACTATACTGACTGTAAAGTGCAGCGTGCGTTACTATACTGACTGTAAAGTGCAGCATGCGTTACTATACTGACTGTAAAGAGCAGCATGTGTTACTATACTGACTGTAAAGTGCCGCGTGCGTTACTATACTGACTGTAAAGAGCAGCATGTGTTACTATACTGACTGTAAAGTGCAGCATGTGTTACTATACTGACTGTAAAGTGCAGCATGTGTTACTATACTGACTGTAAAGTGCAGCATGCGTTACTATACTGACTGTAAAGTGCAGCGTGCGTTACTATACTGACTGTAAAGTGCAGCGTGCGTTACTATACTGACTGTAAAGTGCAGCGTGTGTTACTATACTGACTGTAAAGTGCCGCGTGTGTTACTATACTGACTGTAAAGTGCAGCGTGTGTTACTATACTGACTGTAAAGAGCAGCATGTGTTACTATACTGACTGTAAAGAGCAGCGTGTGTTACTATACTGACTGTAAAGTGCAGCGTGTGTTACTATACTGACTGTAAAGTGCAGCATGTGTTACTATACTGACTGTAAAGAGCAGCGTGCGTTACTATACTGACTGTAAAGAGCAGCGTGCGTTACTATACTGACTGTAAAGTGCAGCGTGTGTTACTATACTGACTGTAAAGTGCAGCATGTGTTACTATACTGACTGTAAAGAGCAGCATGTGTTACTATACTGACTGTAAAGTGCCGCGTGCGTTACTATACTGACTGTAAAGTGCAGCGTGCGTTACTATACTGACTGTAAAGAGCAGCGTGCGTTACTATACTGACTGTAAAGTGCAGCATGTGTTACTATACTGACTGTAAAGAGCAGCATGTGTTACTATACTGACTGTAAAGAGCAGCATGTGTTACTATACTGACTGTGAAGTGCCGCATGTGTTACTATACTGACTGTAAAGTGCAGCATGCGTTACTATACTGACTGTAAAGTGCAGCGTGCATTACTATACTGACTGTAAAGAGCAGCGTGTGTTACTATACTGACTGTAAAGTGCAGCGTGTGTTACTATACTGACTGTAAAGTGCAGCGTGCGTTACTATACTGACTGTAAAGTGCAGCGTGTGTTACTATACTGACTGTAAAGAGCAGCGTGCGTTACTATACTGACTGTAAAGTGCAGCGTGTGTTACTATACTGACTGTAAAGAGCAGCGTGCGTTACTATACTGACTGTAAAGAGCAGCGTGCGTTACTATACTGACTGTAAAGTGCAGCATGTGTTACTATACTGCCTGTAAAGAGCAGCATGTGTTACTATACTGACTGTAAAGTGCCGCGTGCGTTACTATACTGACTGTAAAGTGCCGCATATGTTACTATACTGACTGTAAAGTGCAGCATGCGTTACTATACTGACTGTAAAGTGCAGCGTGCGTTACTATACTGACTGTAAAGTGCAGCGTGTGTTACTATACTGACTGTAAAGTGCCGCATGTGTTACTATACTGACTGTAAAGAGCAGCATGCGTTACTATACTGACTGTAAAGTGCAGCGTGCGTTACTATACTGACTGTAAAGTGCAGCGTGTGTTACTATACTGACTGTAAAGTGCCGCATATGTTACTATACTGACTGTAAAGTGCAGCGTGTGTTACTATACTGACTGTAAAGTGCAGCGTGTGTTACTATACTGACTGTAAAGAGCAGCATGTGTTACTATACTGACTGTAAAGTGCAGCGTGTGTTACTATACTGACTGTAAAGTGCAGCGTGCGTTACTATACTGACTGTAAAGTGCCGCGTGTGTTACTATACTGCCTGTAAAGTGCAGCGTGCGTTACTATA